>NW_019386425.1:34595-45173 GCF_000671375.1 Centruroides sculpturatus | reverse complement strand
CAAATTTTAATATCAACTCAAAATAATTTAAAAAGACAAATTACAATAAAATGGTTTATTATCCAACTATCAGAAATTTCACAACATGCCAAGGAAGAGAGGAAGGAGCAATTAAATAATCAAAATTATAAAGGATTAAAAAATATATATAAAAATGGGGAATATTGCACTTCTGGCAATCTCTGTGAGTATGTGGGCTAAATTTAAAGGATCTGTGCTTCTCACATGTACAACTGTATGTGGCCAGCTCACGCATTGGAAAACCTTCTGATTTATTCGTGTACGCACCAGACAAAAACAAAAAATATCGTGTATCCACAAGCACTCCAATAAATAAATAGAATTGAAACGACACTTTGAAATGTTTTCCCGATGAAAATGAATAATAATAAGTTTCAATAAAAATGATAAAATGTAAATTGAATTTTATCATAACGAGTTTGCTTGAATTTCCTTTCTTCTGAGATCGCAGCAATGCGCAACGGGTAAGCTAGTTTGCAATAAATTCTGCTAATATCAGGAAGCCAACTTTTTATTAAATGAAAGAAATGTTTTTGGTCCAAATCTGACCATCCTCAACTTAAAATTTTTAGAATTAACAACTGAATTCTAAAATTTAACCAAGTAACATTATATTTTTATATAGATATACATTTATTTCTATTTATATGAAAATTTTATTTACCAAATGGATTTTACCAAAAACATTTGAGAATTAAAATTGTAACACATGTTAAAAGTCTGAGTAATAGTACTGTGGTTTTGTTACAAGTGCAGTTTTCAGAGAAGTACTCAAATTTTAATTAACACTTCAATTTCAGGACTTTTTTAAGAGTCAAAATTGCTTTTTCAACCACATTTGAAATCATACTACCAGTAATTGAATAAATTATGCTTTATTGTCCAATGAAGATGTGGAATTTTCATCCATCTGGACTTACTTATAAATACCATGCATTATGCCATGAATCTGGTTGTCAAAGAAATTCATATTCTGTCAATGTATAGCTAGCAATATAAAGTCAAAATTTAATTAAATGTTTTTATTGAAATTACTTAGTGTTTATAATCACCTTCCCTACTTTCTATACAAAGCTTATAACACAAAGTAACACCTATATGCTCTTTTGAATTAATGCTGCATTCATCATTTGGATTATTCAAAATTAAGCCAGAAGTAGACTTAAAATATGCAACAACAAAAAAAAATGAGCAGCTGCTAGCAACTGTATTTTTCAGTTCTTCTGAATCTAAATTGACAACATACTGCAAGCAGTGTATAGTACAATTTTTTTTAAAACTCATCTCTACCCTCAGAATTATCTTTTACCTTTTGTTAATAATTAATAATATAAAAATTATTTTTTAATAAAATCTCTCAATAGATTGTGCCACACATAATCTTAACCTTGTAAAATTAGTGCTGGGAAAGTTGTGCAAGAACATTCTGCTTTATCATTTACTTACAATTATGTTTTTTTTCTTTTTTGTTAAACTATAGTCATAAATATTTTTGTGTGTATTAGATTTGGTGGTGACTGCATTGTAGTGAATGATTGAATATATTTTTTATTTTATTAGTACAGTATAAATATCTATTTGTACAGGCAAGAGAACAATAGAAACAACATATTAAACATGACAAATTGGCAGTGAACCATACAGCTAAAAAGAAAAATACTGTTACATTACCTGTAGCAGAAAATTTTGTAATTTGTTAAATCAAACCAAAATTCACTGCTTGAATGATTGCATATTATAAACCACTTTATAATGAATCCTGAATTAAATGAAGTTAGACTAAGTGAGATATTTATATATTGTTTTGCAAGAAATCTTTATATGATATAAAAAAGCTTTTTATATTCAGCACAAAAAAATTATATAATTCACTTTGTTTAGTTTTTATAATGATCATAAAATTTAAATTTACTGTTAGTATTACTGAAAAAAATTCTTTTTTATTTTTCTTTATTTTATTACTTCCAAAATTAATGGTTTTTTTGTTAATAAGTGCAGATATATTTTTAAATTAAAATTATTATTATTTATACCCTGTTCATGACAAATTTTTATTTGTAATTTTTATAGACATTAATGAATTGAATTTACCGAAAACTTGCCAGATAGAATTTCCTGACCCTGATGACCTTCTTAATTTCAAATTAATCATCTGTCCAGATGAAGTAAGTGTGTATTTATTTATTTATTTAAATAGAAAATAACTTGTAAAATTTAAAATTTTGTGGGAGGGTTTTATTTGAAATACAAGTTATAATATTGTGTTGTTTGGAAATGTAGTGATTTTTTATAGCCTACAGAGACACTGAGTGAAGCAAAAATTATTATAATTATATGATTCAATGAAAATTGTGAAAAATGACATTGTCTGTTTAAAAAAAAAAAACTGTTAAGATTATTTAAATACAAAGACAATTACTTGAAAGCATATAAATGTATCATTGCTTTGAGTTTTAGAAAGGATATAATACCATACAAGCAGTAAAAAAATTGTAATGTGTATGAGAAAGATGCTCTTGAGCTTTGAACAGGTCAAATATGGTTTAAAAAGTTCCATTCAGCAAATTTTGAATTAAAGGATATAAAACATGGGCACTCAAAAGCTGTTGAAATTTATTTCAAGAAGAAAATTAAAAATTACAAATGACACATAATATATGTAACCAAATATCAAAAATAAAATGAAAAAAGCATTGAAAACATACAAGTGTAACAGAAGAGTGACAGACAAATTGGGCACACAACAGATTGCACTTGCACTTCAAGTACATTTTTCGCTATCCATGCAGTTCAAATTTTGAACCATTGAACTCCAAAGTGAATTTTTCTCGAATTTAGCATTCAAACTCTGAAGCATTTAAAGTATGAGCTTACCACTATATTTGGAGTTTATATACTTAAAATGGTAATTTACAAGAATACAGTAGACCCCCCTATAACGCGGGTTCCTATAACGGAGATTCCTATAACGTGGCGAAAAAATTGCGACAGTATTTGTATAAAGACGCTAAAAGGGACTCCTAAAACATCGTCGCCGACTCGTGTTGCAACAGGATTGGTCGAATCTGGACCAATAGTAGACGAGCAGCCGAACTACTTACACGCTACAGAGAGTTTAGGCGAATAAGTTGAGTTTACTATCATCTGTACAGTATGTAAAATAGGTACCATAAGTCTAATACAGTACTGTAATTTTATACATTTCTTATTCGACAGCCATAAAAATTACTTATATTAATGATGTCTCCAAAGGTCAACAAATTTATCGCAGAAAAATAACATCAGAAATCGCGGGCGCCATTTGGTGCGCTGCTCCATGCCGAAAACAAGCTTAAGCAATTGCAATGTTGAACGGTGTACACTTGGTAAGTAATCCTACAATTTTTTGTTTATAGCATAGTTTATACAGATTATTCCCAAAAAAATTATGTGTTTTGGAAATGTTTAGTCGAATTAGTCTAGAATCAATTAATTTTATGGAAGAAAACCTTTCAAACAGCCGTAGTCCGTAAACTTCACACGTGTCGGGCTGCGATTGGCTCATGTATTTAAGGATTCCTACAACGTGAAATTCTTATAAAGTGAAATGTAGCTACCACGTTATAGGGGGTCTACTGTATTTGAAAATCTGGATGGACTTTGACCTCAATTAGTCAGGTTTTTGATGCTTCACTATATTTCTAATTTACATTTTACACCTCTGTATGCAACTGTCATATAACCATATTTTAATACAGATTTTATGGTATGTATCCATAATTGTAATATTTTATTGTAAACTAAGTGTTTTTTATTATAAACATATAGTACTTTTAAATGAACTATAAATAAATAATACCAATTTTATGAATTAATAAAAAAAGTTTTTTGTGATTATAACTTTAATGTAATTCAGTATGCAACTTACAGATTTTTAATGTATGTTATTTAGATTCTAATANAATTGTAAATGCAGTGCACTGCATACGTGGGTTATCCCGATGTATTGACAGGTTATTGGTTTTGTATTTGTTACGTTGTTACCATGTGTTTGTAAGCTGATGAGGGGTCCTTGTACCCGAAATGCACACTTACCTAAATTTGATAAGTGATTATTAAAGATCACCCTTTTTTTATAAAAGTTCTGGTCCTTCTTTCAGTCGGCCTTGGTGTGATAAGCTCTGCAAAAAATGTTATACCCTATTTGTTGGGTTATCTAATTCTGTCTAATTTTCAGTCGCGGGCAAAAAGCGTTGTTTATTATTTTTTTTTTTTGCTAATTATGTATTTGCTTGAACTTTGTTAAAACCTGAACTGTATCCCGAACAACAACCGAAGTTGTAGNTAAGTGTTTTTTATTATAAACATATAGTACTTTTAAATGAACTATAAATAAATAATACCAATTTAATGAATTAATAAAAAAAGTTTTTTGTGATTATAACTTTAATGTAATTCAGTATGCAACTTACAGATTTTTAATGTATGTTATTTAGATTCTAATAAGCTGATTGGCTGAATTATATGGAATAAGATAATCGTTATTTATTGAAAATTATTAAGTATACTTACTTATTATTTTCAGGGATTTTATAGAAATGGAAGGTTTATATTCAGCTTTAGGGTAAGTCCTAATTATCCACATGAACCTCCAAAAGTGAAGTGTGAGACAACAGTTTATCATCCAAATATTGATCTTGAAGGAAATGTCTGTCTAAATATCTTGAGGTATTTCAAATTTTTAAAATTTTATTTTAAATAGTGAGAAAATTAAACAATTAAGATGGCATCAGTATTTAAAGAAAGTCTTTAGTCAATGTTATATCACTAATTGGTGATTATCTGTATTGGTATCAGCTGGATGAATTTTAATACTTACATTGACCAATAATAATATATAATCAACAAATATTAAATAAATATGAAAATGTAATTAATTTCAAGTAAATAAATTTATTAAAAGTTTTTATGAATTAAAATATGCATATAAAGCAATGAAGTGTATCAGTTATTGATTTTATGAAAATATTTGAAGACTTAAATCTTTGTTTTCTTTATTAATATATTGGAAGCTTATCAATTATTTATGAATAATAAACAATATGGTCATTTAAATTTAGTTTTATTGCTAACAACCAAATATGTAATTTTCATCATAATCAATCTTTGTTGATATTGTTGTGTGTTTTATTTAATTTAAAACTAATTAATCTAGAATTCATTTACCATTTACATATATTAACTGTTATATAATTTTTGAAATTTAATTACATATTAAAAGAAGATAATGTAGACTTGAAAAAATAATTAATAAATATTTAGTTTAATAAGAATGATACAAAAGTTAAACAGTTAGGCAATATATGTAGAAAAGTGATATTGAAGCAGAATACAGGTAACCCCCGTATAACACGGCACTTCTATAGCACGGATTTACTCTGACACAGTTTGAGAATTGGGTAAAACCGTCGTACAACATGAAATGTAATAAATTTTTACATACTTAAGTAATAATAGTTCACGAAAATTATTATTTTCGTGAACTATTAGTACTTAAGTATGTAAATTTTCTCTTCTCGCCTTCTGTCGATACAGATGGTCGTTCTCGAAACTTGTTTCAATGTTGCCAGATCACGACGCTTCTGCTTCTGATGTTGCCGAATGTTTTTCCCTTATTCCATACTTGCTTTATTCTTCATAAGTGCTTAGCACCATATAAGGAAATTTATAAAGACCTTTTAACTAGAAGCAAGCAATCTAAAATTACATACATTTTGCAAAAGGTAAAGCATGGATCTGAAGATAATGCAGAAAAATGCTCAGAGGATAAGGATAACTTGCCAAAAAGAAAACGCTCTCGGTTAATTAATAGTGTTTTTAGTGATGACGAAGAAAATATTGTTTAATTTATATTAATATGTATCACTTTAAAAAATTTTAATGAAGATATTTATCTTAATTATGAAAATATACTAGCATGTTTTTTAACTTTTGGAACCTAACCCTCCTTTTTGTATTAGTTCTTTGTTTCGTATAACACGGATTCGCATAACACGGCAATTTTTTGGAACGTAACTACCGTGTTATACGGGGGTTACCTGTATTTAAAAATTGATGTTTTAAATTATTTTTTATTATTTTATTTAAAATTATAGGAAAATCGGTGTGTTTTTCAAGCCTTTTTGGTCAGTTGTTCCACTTGACTGATTTTACTGACTGCCTGACTAGTTAATCTTGCAAATTGACATATCAAAATAATAATTCTTTTAAATTGTAAAGGTAATGTTCCCATCTAAAAAAAAAAACATACTGCAGAAATATTTTCCATTTCTGTAGCCTAAAGACCCAAAAAATCAAATTAAAAATGTTTTCAACTTCTACTGGTGTGAACAGAAATAGTAAGTTAATTAATACTCAATAGAAAATAACTGCTATGATGTCTGTAAATCAATATGGCAGATATCACAAAACTAAGAGTTGATTGCTTACAAGGAAATGCAAATGTACTACTATATTAGAAAGCTTTTTGATATCCATTCATATTTAACTTTAACCCGTTCTTGACAGCCGGCGTATAAATACGCCGTTGCGTACACCGCAATTATTAATGTTAATGTTTAATTAAACATAAAAAATACTTAAAAATGAAAGAAATGCGTTAATTTTCAAGAAAAAGCTTCAAACTTTATTTTCCATTGTCTCGCCTTTCTGTGAAATTTGACACTGATGAGTCATTGTTTACACAGCTGGGTGACCTTGAACACAGCTGGAGTTGGATTTCTTGGGACATTCTCATAGAAGTCTCGGGAGGCGATGGGTTTATAGTAGGGTGAATACTAGCTGGCCGTATATTTTTAAATNTTTTGTGTGTATTAGATTTGGTGGTGACTGCATTGTAGTGAATGATTGAATATATTTTTTATTTTATTAGTACAGTATAAATATCTATTTGTACAGGCAAGAGAACAATAGAAACAACATATTAAACATGACAAATTGGCAGTGAACCATACAGCTAAAAAGAAAAATACTGTTACATTACCTGTAGCAGAAAATTTTGTAATTTGTTAAATCAAACCAAAATTCACTGCTTGAATGATTGCATATTATAAACCACTTTATAATGAATCCTGAATTAAATGAAGTTAGACTAAGTGAGATATTTATATATTGTTTTGCAAAAAATCTTTATATGATATAAAAAAGCTTTTTATATTCAGCACAAAAAAATTATATAATTCACTTTGTTTAGTTTTTATAATGATCATAAAATTTAAATTTACTGTTAGTATTACTGAAAAAAATTCTTTTTTATTTTTCTTTATTTTATTACTTCCAAAATTAATGGTTTTTTTGTTAATAAGTGCAGATATATTTTTAAATTAAAATTATTATTATTTATACCCTGTTCATGACAAATTTTTATTTGTAATTTTTATAGACATTAATGAATTGAATTTACCGAAAACTTGCCAGATAGAATTTCCTGACCCTGATGACCTTCTTAATTTCAAATTAATCATCTGTCCAGATGAAGTAAGTGTGTATTTATTTATTTATTTAAATAGAAAATAACTTGTAAAATTTAAAATTTTGTGGGAGGGTTTTATTTGAAATACAAGTTATAATATTGTGTTGTTTGGAAATGTAGTGATTTTTTATAGCCTACAGAGACACTGAGTGAAGCAAAAATTATTATAATTATATGATTCAATGAAAATTGTGAAAAATGACATTGTCTGTTTAAAAAAAAAAAACTGTTAAGATTATTTAAATACAAAGACAATTACTTGAAAGCATATAAATGTATCATTGCTTTGAGTTTTAGAAAGGATATAATACCATACAAGCAGTAAAAAAATTGTAATGTGTATGAGAAAGATGCTCTTGAGCTTTGAACAGGTCAAATATGGTTTAAAAAGTTCCATTCAGCAAATTTTGAATTAAAGGATATAAAACATGGGCACTCAAAAGCTGTTGAAATTTATTTCAAGAAGAAAATTAAAAATTACAAATGACACATAATATATGTAACCAAATATCAAAAATAAAATGAAAAAAGCATTGAAAACATACAAGTGTAACAGAAGAGTGACAGACAAATTGGGCACACAACAGATTGCACTTGCACTTCAAGTACATTTTTCGCTATCCATGCAGTTCAAATTTTGAACCATTGAACTCCAAAGTGAATTTTTCTCGAATTTAGCATTCAAACTCTGAAGCATTTAAAGTATGAGCTTACCACTATATTTGGAGTTTATATACTTAAAATGGTAATTTACAAGAATACAGTAGACCCCCCTATAACGCGGGTTCCTATAACGGAGATTCCTATAACGTGGCGAAAAAATTGCGACAGTATTTGTATAAAGACGCTAAAAGGGACTCCTAAAACATCGTCGCCGACTCGTGTTGCAACAGGATTGGTCGAATCTGGACCAATAGTAGACGAGCAGCCGAACTACTTACACGCTACAGAGAGTTTAGGCGAATAAGTTGAGTTTACTATCATCTGTACAGTATGTAAATTAGGTACCATAAGTCTAATACAGTACTGTAATTTTATACATTTCTTATTCGACAGCCATAAAAATTACTTATATTAATGATGTCTCCAAAGGTCAACAAATTTTTCGCAGAAAAATAACATCAGAAATCGTGGGCGCCATTTGGTGCGCTGCTCCATGCCGAAAACAAGCTTAAGCAATTGCAATGTTGAACGGTGTACACTTGGTAAGTAATCCTACAATTTTTTGTTTATAGCATAGTTTATACAGATTATTCCCAAAAAAATTATGTGTTTTGGAAATGTTTAGTCGAATTAGTCTAGAATCAATTAATTTTATGGAAGAAAACCTTTCAAACAGCCGTAGTCCGTAAACTTCACACGTGTCGGGCTGCGATTGGCTCATGTATTTAAGGATTCCTACAACGTGAAATTCTTATAAAGTGAAATGTAGCTACCACGTTATAGGGGGTCTACTGTATTTGAAAATCTGGATGGACTTTGACCTCAATTAGTCAGGTTTTTGATGCTTCACTATATTTCTAATTTACATTTTACACCTCTGTATGCAACTGTCATATAACCATATTTTAATACAGATTTTATGGTATGTATCCATAATTGTAATATTTTATTGTAAACTAAGTGTTTTTTATTATAAACATATAGTACTTTTAAATGAACTATAAATAAATAATACCAATTTAATGAATTAATAAAAAAAGTTTTTTGTGATTATAACTTTAATGTAATTCAGTATGCAACTTACAGATTTTTAATGTATGTTATTTAGATTCTAATAAGCTGATTGGCTGAATTATATGGAATAAGATAATCGTTATTTATTGAAAATTATTAAGTATACTTACTTATTATTTTCAGGGATTTTATAGAAATGGAAGGTTTATATTCAGCTTTAGGGTAAGTCCTAATTATCCACATGAACCTCCAAAAGTGAAGTGTGAGACAACAGTTTATCATCCAAATATTGATCTTGAAGGAAATGTCTGTCTAAATATCTTGAGGTATTTCAAATTTTTAAAATTTTATTTTAAATAGTGAGAAAATTAAACAATTAAGATGGCATCAGTATTTAAAGAAAGTCTTTAGTCAATGTTATATCACTAATTGGTGATTATCTGTATTGGTATCAGCTGGATGAATTTTAATACTTACATTGACCAATAATAATATATAATCAACAAATATTAAATAAATATGAAAATGTAATTAATTTCAAGTAAATAAATTTATTAAAAGTTTTTATGAATTAAAATATGCATATAAAGCAATGAAGTGTATCAGTTATTGATTTTATGAAAATATTTGAAGACTTAAATCTTTGTTTTCTTTATTAATATATTGGAAGCTTATCAATTATTTATGAATAATAAACAATATGGTCATTTAAATTTAGTTTTATTGCTAACAACCAAATATGTAATTTTCATCATAATCAATCTTTGTTGATATTGTTGTGTGTTTTATTTAATTTAAAACTAATTAATCTAGAATTCATTTACCATTTACATATATTAACTGTTATATAATTTTTGAAATTTAATTACATATTAAAAGAAGATAATGTAGACTTGAAAAAATAATTAATAAATATTTAGTTTAATAAGAATGATACAAAAGTTAAACAGTTAGGCAATATATGTAGAAAAGTGATATTGAAGCAGAATACAGGTAACCCCCGTATAACACGGCACTTCTATAGCACGGATTTACTCTGACACAGTTTGAGAATTGGGTAAAACCGTCGTACAACATGAAATGTAATAAATTTTTACATACTTAAGTAATAATAGTTCACGAAAATTATTATTTTCGTGAACTATTAGTACTTAAGTATGTAAATTTTCTCTTCTCGCCTTCTGTCGATACAGATGGTCGTTCTCGAAACTTGTTTCAATGTTGCCAGATCACGACGCTTCTGCTTCTGATGTTGCCGAATGTTTTTCCCTTATTCCATACTTGCTTTATTCTTCATAAGTGCTTAGCACCATATAAGGAAATTTATAAAGACCTTTTAACTAGAAGCAAGCAATCTAAAATTACATACA
>NW_019386425.1:7693-33587 GCF_000671375.1 Centruroides sculpturatus | reverse complement strand
AATACTAGCTGGCCATATATTTCTAAACATTTTTCAAAAATTACGTTTTTTATTGCAATTTCCACCCCCCCCCGACTTAATTAAACGTATATATAATAAAATCTATTAATTAAAAAAATTAAAAAACTATTGGAGGTTGTTTTTGACATCAGAAAGTAGCTTTAAATAGCTTTACCAAAGTCAAATCCGTGCACTACAACTTTAGAATGATTAATTAATTTTGATAAAAAAATTCCATTAAAAAACAATTAAGCCTTAATCTAGCCTTATCAAAGGCTAATTAAAATCGTGATAAAAATTTTTTTGCGCAGGTAAAAATTTTTGAAAAAATTTGGAGACAAAAAAATTCCAAAAATTCAAAAAAAAAAAAAAAACAAATTTTTGGGGGGCCGAAAGGACCGAGTTTTATGTAACGCTATGTAACCTGCCCGAGTTAACTCGGGGTATCGGTTTAAAAGGGTTAAAAAGATGCACAAATGGTTTGAAATCATAAATAATTGTGTATAAATTAATGTAAGATGATCTATAACTGGTGAATACATTCAGTTCTTAACTTCCTATAGCCAAAACTAGTGCAATTAAAAAATTATTTCTGGATCCAAACAATTGCATTCACTGATGGCATGTACAATACAATTATTAAATGTAAAATGTAATAGTGTAATAATGAGTACACTGTTTATAACAATGACTGGTATATGTGGTGTGGCTAGAAAATAATGAGACTGTGATCGCCTGCACACAATGATCACACATGGGTCAAAGTGAGTGAGTGGATGGGTAAATAACCTTAAACAAGTTAGAACAAGCACAGTAAGTCTCAATTTGCTACTGCTATTAGATTGCTGTGAGTGGATGTGTTGTTAGCATGCATTGGAAAAATGGAGAGTTTGAAAAAGGAGCAGAGTATCAACCTGAAATTTTTGGTGAAATTGAAAAAACTGCCACTGAATCTTTGTACCTGCTATATGAAGCATACAGAGACACATGTTTTTGTCATATATGTGATTTTGAATGGCACATAATAATTTCTGAGGGCTGAGAGAATGTGAAAGATGAACGTTCTGGACAGCCCAGCATGTCATAAACCAAAGAAAACATACAAAAAGTGGAACAAATTGTGAACCAATACTACTACAAAGAAGTTCTGGAATCTTTGTGGGAAAGGGTCAGAAGAAAGTGCCAACACTTGTGGCAAAATGGTTTCATCCTTCATCAGAACAATGCACCAGCCCATTCTGCTCTGTCAGTGAAGCAGTTTTTGGCCAAGAAAGGATTCACACTACTTGAACACCCACCGTACTTGCCTGACCTCGCTCCATGTGACTTTATGTTTTCCCTAAAGTCAATTCTGTTCTGAAGGGACACTGTTTAGATTCAATTTCTGCTGTCAAGAAAAACAGATGAAGCTTCTGCATTGCCTTACAGGTGGTGATCTGCAGCACTGTTATGATCAGTGGAAGTTGCAAATGCAGTGCTGTGTGGAAGCAGAAGGATTGTACAGTACATTGAAGGGAAACACAACGTAAAGTGAGTATATGAGTATACTACTCAAAATTTAAAGTTCCAGCATCAGGCTCATTATTTTCTAGCCACACCTTGTATTCGCATTTTACCATTACTTGGATTTGCATCACTTGAAAAAAACTAAAAATGAAACTTACTATCTTTAAAGTTGCTCAGTCTGGACAATCATTCTAACCTTAATTTTCTAATATGGTTAAAGAGAATTAATAATAAATAAAATAAATAGAAATCAAGAATAAAACAATTTCATTGAAGATTATAATAGTCGTGCAGTATAATTTTGGTTTCTTTGGAATTGGTTGGATACTTGCATTTTTGTGAATCTTTGTTAATAAAAACACTAATCAACTAATTACAATATTAAATGTTGGTTTGAAGGATTCGTTATACATAGAAGCCATTGCTGCATGTATTATGGTATGTATGCACATTAACTGATTACAATATGTAAGTTCATTTATGTTGTTTAGCACTGTACTCAATTATTACCATTACTCTTAAGCCATGGTCAAACCATGCAATTTCCAGCCGCACAGGCGACTGCAACTGTAACAAGCGTGAGTCTTCTCATGGTCACACATTATTTGCTGAGGTAGCAACTCAGAAACACTATAATAAACCAATAAAATTACAGTAGTTTGTTTTTGACTACTTTCGTGAGTTTCCCAACATTTTATGTTCTACTTCAGAGTATTTACGGAATTTTGGCCACTTTTCTTATTAAAATAGCAAGCAGTTCCTTTTCTGGAATGAATAAAAAAAAAAAAAAAAAGGTGATTATTATTATTTTGATAGAGCCGGCGAGAATACACGAAAAGATAAAATCTTCGATAAAACGAAAAATTAAAATCCTACAGGTATTCGTGAGCCTGAATAAGCTTGATCAATCTTGATTCTGTAAAAGTATTAATCCTCTAACTATCCACCATGACGATGAACTATTTTCAATGTTGTTACCGTATGACGTGGTACAAAGGCGTTTGCTGATTGGATACACGTTTGCAATCGTCGTGAGTAGAACAAACTTTTTGTTTCTAGTTGTGATTGCAGTCGCACTGGTTTTCGAACGGGGTTTACTAGTTAGCAGGAATAGCCATTGCGGTTGCTTGCATGGCTGGAAATCACATGGTGTGACCACGGCTTTAGGCTACGTCCTACGTGGCAGCATCCAGCAACCACAAATGGAAAAAATCTTAGTAAGCGCGTCCAACTCGCAAGTGCCTTCTGTCCAGAGTCGATGCATGTTGTTTACAAAATGGCAGTGAGACGACTTTGTTGAATGCTTGCTGCGGAAAATATAACAAGCATTAAAATGGTAAATTTGACAGGTAATTGTTATCACTAACTAGATACACAATAAATATAAAGAATCTTCATAGAATAATAAGTTAAAAGAAGTTTTTTTAAAACGTTACATTTACAAAATCATAAATTATTAAATTACATAAAAGATTATTAATTAAAGTACATACAACATATATACACAATTTATTTGTCATTCCATTTTCATTCATCTACAAAATCAGCCATTTTCTTTGTTGGAAGAGTGAGCAGTGGAAATGACTATCAAACTGGCGTGGTAGCTGCTTCCTGCACGAGCATGTAGAAGTGTCATCTGGTGGTCACTACACACTAAACACAGTTATTCTGGACGTGCACATTTGCTTGAACCAGTTTGTCCACTCCTCTTGGAAGCATGTTCACACTTGCAATCGCTGGATGCTGCCACGTAGTACATAGCCTTATGTTTAACTTACAATGAATTTCTGTTGTAAGTTGGGAACTACTTGCACTTTGCATCCATCTTGTAATTCTAATATTATATCAATGGCATCAATAGTGCATAGTATTCTGGACATTCTGCATTTTCTGAAAGTAGAATCAACATATAAATAAAATTTTTCCTATTTATTAAATTATGCTTTAAAGTTAAGCCAAAAAAATTTCAACTTTTAGTTATTTTAACACATTTACTGCCAACTATGAGTTAACTCATAGGTGACTGCTTATTTAAAGACACCACCTATGAAACAAAGGAAACAGAATATACGTAAACTATAATAATAAGTATATTATGTATTATATGAAGCAAAATATAGGAAATATCAAAAACAGGTAAAAAGAGAATTGACTAATTATAGTTGAAATGGATTTATTGACAAGATTATGCAAATTATTTGTGCACAAATTTAAAAAAAAACTGAAAAAAATTAAAATAAGTATTGAACAAAAAATAATCAATTTATTAATGAAAAAAAGAAAGCAGTTAATATGGTATAGTTATGTGAGAATACAAATTGCCAAGGATAACCATGGAATAAAACCACAAAAAAAATGAGGGAAAGACCTAATAAGAAGGTATAAATTTGTGAAAAATAGAGTAGGAAGAGAGAGAAACATTAAGGAAGAAATATATGTCAATATATAACAAGTAGAAAAATTATCTGAAAATCAGAAGTCATCAAATTTTCTGAACTGATTATGTATGTCTGTGAAGAAAGAGGTTGAATTTACAAATAACAGAACAGAATTTTTTTAACAATATATATATTTCTTTATTCATCCAGCTAATAAAAATTTTCATGGAGAACACTGAAGATGAATTATAAATCTATTTACTGAAACTAGAATTATATATAAATATGAAGAGAATAGAATAATTACAATATGCTACTACTAGATAAGTTTAAAGATTTTAAGTTTTCTATTTTTATAATTATAGGGAAGACTGGAAACCAGTTCTGACAATTAATTCAATAGTGTATGGATTGCAATACTTATTTTTGGTAAGTGTCATGATTTTTAGTGATATTTCAGTTTTAAAACTTTCATATTTTATTCATTCAACTTTTTTAAAATCAATTATAAAAAAATGACTTACTAAAATATATATATAATAGGAACCCAATCCAGAAGACCCACTGAACAAAGAGGCAGCTGAAGTGCTCCAAAATAACAGACGCTTGTTTGAACAAAATGTGAAAAAAGCCATGATGGGAGGTTATGTTGGTCTTACATATTTTGATCGATGTCTAAAGTAATGGAATTAGATATTATATTTTCTTTGGAAATGGACATTCTTGTGTCAAAAATTGTACAATGACTGTTCAAATTTTCATGAAAGTTTGACATCGGGATATGCTCTTCCATATAATTTGAATTGCCTACCATTAGATGCAAGCTGAGGAAAACACTGCTTGTATTTATAGGCCTTTATGTCAACATGGAGTTCTTTCATCTTATCAGTATGAGATTGCATGGTATCACAGCTGCTACTGACAAATATACAGTACTGACTTATAACCTATTTCCTTGCTCACATTTAAAAATACCCATTTGTGTACTGTCCACCATTTCTGACAGAATTTTCACTTTGCACCATTGTGGCCATCCAAATAAGCATTATGTTGATTAATTTGATTTATTTAAAGAAAAAAGAATCAGAAATTTAAAAAAAAAATAGTTTTTATAATTATCATACTGAAATTTTGTCAAAATTCAAACAAAATATCAACAAAGAAAAGAACTAATGTTGAGTAGAATTCAATTTCATTGCTTTGCCAGTTTATTACAATTTATTCATCAAATCTTGTATATGATCTATATTTGAATTCTTATTGTGGACTGTAAATGAAAATGTAAAACATAATAAAAGTATAATAACTTAAAAATATAATAATTGGTATTAAAATATCCAAAATGGTTTCATGATAAATTTCATTTTTGGTTATTTATTTTATTATTTATTGCTTATAATAAATATTTTGAAATTTTAATTTATAAAATGAATAGAAATAGTCATTGTTTAAACTGCATAATGTTTTGACTGTGGTTTATATCTTAATTTTGATGGCATTTGCAAAATATTGAATGTTAATTATTTCACAAATAAATTCAATAATCTTTTTTTCTTTTGTTTTTTAGAAATAGTGAATTTTGGTTAAAATTTTTCCTTTAAAAAATTACAAATTATTATTGTTTTTACAGTGATTCAAAAATATGATGTGATTTAAAAAATATGATTCAATTTTAATATTTTTTCAAAGTTAGAAATCAATAAGTGAAATATATCTATATTAACTCATAAATAGTTTTTCATAATTTTAAAAGCAATTTTATGAAAAGATAAAAACTAGACAAAAAAAAAATTTTTTTTTTGTATATATTCAATTTAAATTTACTATGGTTAGTTATAATGTCAATGCTTAACAATTATATATATTATTGTTTTGTGTTGATATTTTTGTACAAGCCAATTGCCAAATATTTTAGTAGTGAATCATATTAATATGTATATACTTAATTATATATATATAACTTAGAATAAATGAGAAGATATTTGTTAAAAATAATAATGTGATTTTATTGAAGGACTAAAATGGAATTGCAGTTTTCAACATTATGTAAATTGAACAAAGAATTTGATCTGTCAACTTATCCTAAAATAATGCTAATCTTATAAATAAAAGGGAAATTTTATTTGTGACATTGTTGTATCCTTATATTTATAAAACAAATACATCTACAAATGACTCAAGACATTGTGAGGCATTCGTAGGTATATTTGTTTTTGAATTTGTGGTGTTGAATTTATTCTTCTTTTCTATCAACTTTTCTTACTAAATTCATCTTTCTTTTTATTTATATACTTTTGTATGAACCTGTTATGTTATATTCTATAGCATCGTTTCTCAAACTGGGCGATAACCCTTGTTGGCGCTGGAGGCTTTCAGGGGGGCAGTAGAAGTCTCAGTGATTAAATATGAGTTTTATTTCTTCTCATTGAAACATTCTTTGATCTCAGAAATAGGACATGAGTCGCACCCTATCTATCCTATCCATATAATAATGCATGTTTAAACGTTATATTTGCAATAACTGTTTTTAAGATATACAATAGATGGTAATGTAAAAAGGTAAGTTAAAAATATGGGGCATTAGATTTTTTTTTAATGTCAAAGTGGACGGTGGTCGAAATAAGTTTGAGAACTTGTGTTCTATAGAAAAATTTACAACAAATTTCTTCCAAATAACCATAAAAGTTTATTTTATCAAAGATGTTTGTGACATTAGTCTACACATGAGTCCACCATTAAAATAACAATATGTTTAACATCACGTTCAGTTATGTCTGTTTTGGAAATAATAATTGTTCTATTTATTAATTCATATAAATTTAAGAATGTGATCTTAATAATAATAATAATAGTAATAATAATAATGTGCAACTGGCTAAGAGGTAGTGGTATCATTTAATCAGTTGCTATCCCTTCATCTGAATACCAGTAATGATTAGTTTATCACTTTTGGTGTAAAATCTAATAATACATGAATATTTTGAAAGTATTTTAAAAGTCTGTTTATTTCTCATTTACTTCCAATGTTTCTTTATAGTATAATTATTGTTTTATGAAATGTTTTGTTGGAGATTACTAAGAATTACATTTTTTATTATTTGAAAGATGGAATTTTTTAACTTTTGCAAATATTTCTGTAAAATTTAAAAAAAAAAATCTCATTACAATAGGATCAAAAGAAAATGTTAGCATGGCCTTTTGCCCAATTTTCCAGGCTATAAAACAGGAGGTTAAGAGGACCAGGAAATCCAGTAATTTTCATTTATATGATAACATTTAAACAATAATAAAAGCTTAAAAGGAGTAATTTTGTTGAATTATGATAATTTCTCTATTTAAAAATTATTAAAATGCCAGCTAAAAGTTAAAATTGTGTGTAATGCCTTCTGTTTTGAGATTTTATTAAAAAATAATTTTTATATTATCATAAAAAGGCTTATTTTTGAGGGTAGGAGTGAATTTTTCAAAATATAAATGCTAGTAACCAGTAAAATGTTGGACAAAACTAAATTCCAATAATTCTCAAGAATAATTTTATATACTCAACAACTATCAAAGTTTAAGTTTATTATTATGTTAACTATTTATAAACCAGGGGCATAGCTACATGTATCAGCTGTACCAATTTTACAGAGCCTACTAGTTAGGAAAGTTCAACAGCCAACTTTTGTATCACATTGTATGGTTAACCTCCAACCATAATAATTGATGAAATTCATGGCTTCACAGCTTTGTAAAGAAAGTTAATACTAAAATGAAAGTTACTTCTACTACTGCCTTCTGCCTTTTTTTTACACTCAAAATGTAAAGCTAAACAACTTGGGTACATTTAACAGCAGTCCAAGATAGAAATAACTTGATTTGAACACTCAGGTCAAGGAACTATTTTGTCCCTTGCATCGCAGACCTTCCAACTATAGACTGCTGTAATGCAATATTTAATTGCTGGGAAGTACCAGGTATATCTCGAATTCTGCTAACTTGACAGAAGAAAGATGATCAGATTCATTCATACTATCTACTGGAAAAAAAATGGCTTGAATATTGAAATTGTTGCCAAATATGGAGAAATTGATGTTTGCTGGAGCAAAAAGAATAACAACCTGAAAATGATCATATACTTATAAACAATGTCAGAGCCTGTCATTGTTCCTTTCTATTCTAGCTTGTTAACAATTCATTCATACTTGAATTAAAAGTTATAGGTTTATTTTCTTGTGTTTAACATACATATAAATTATATAAAGACTTAGTTTGATTACAAATTTTAAGATAATACACCTCTGGTGTGTCATCCTTCTGCCATGGTCAGTTTTTATTGCAAGGCCCCATTTGCAGTATTTGATGCAGGCCCTACTCAATGTCAGCTGCTATGCCACTGTTACGAATTTATAAAATTATGCCCTTAGTATTTGAAAATAAATATAATAAATGTACATAGTAGAAAATATTTATTTTTAACGAGCAATTATTTTATTGACATCATCACAATTCCCGGCTGCAATTTTTAATCATATTTTAATTTGGGATGAAATTTTTTAAAAATTTGCATCCCAAAATAAATTAAAAAACACTAAAAGTTATATTTTATGGTTTATTGTGAACCAATCATGGTAATAAATATTTAAGGATTTTATTATTGACTATCTATGACAGTATATTCAGATTCATCACTAAGAATGTTATTTATTCCAGTTTGATGATAAATTTTCTTAAATTATTAATAATTTATAAGCAAAAGGTATAATTATCCAATTTAAATTGGACAAATGGACAATTCTCTAATGAGTATTCATATATAACACACGAAAAAGATTAGTAAATAAATATTTATGTAAATTCATTCTGCATCATTTTTAAAAAGTGAGTATTGTTTTCCTGTCCTTTCTATGTTAAACATATGTATTTTGGATGATCTTTAATACTAGAACACCCAGACTAAGCCTACCCCAACAACACCTGCTAACTGTCAATTGATTTTTCTCATTTCTTTTACATTTTTGGCTATTTTTTTTATCATAAAATGTTGGCATTTGTTCAACTCATTTTGATGCATCATAATCATTTGTAAGTTTTACCTTCCCAGCTGTTATGTATGTATAACAAGGGAAAGTATTGGAATCATGTCAAATTTGACCGTCTGAGATTTTTGGAAATCTCCATGTTGAGACCACTGAACCCAAAACACACATATTCACAGAATTTTTTTGTGTTTGTGTTGGTATCTATTTCATTTAATATATTAGAATAGGGTTAAGAGTAAGAAATGAAATTTGGCACAGTAGCTTGTGAGACATTGACACTATTAAATTTTGTTGATGAAAGATCAAGGGTGAGATAAAGGGTAGTCATGTGACATCTCACATGGGATTGGGCTTAATGAAGATTTAACCTGTTAGCATTTACAGATCTTTAACTCATCTCTACCCTCAAAATTAACTTATTTGCTATTTTATAACAAAATCTCATAGTAGATGGTGCCACATATAATTATATTAATTATGATTATAATTAAAAATTGATTTTTAAAATAAAATCTCATAATAGCTAGAAAAGTTACACAATTTACTAGATTTTTTTAAATATGAATAAGAGTATACATTAAAAAAATTTTTTTTTAAGATATAGTAGAGCATTGATTATCCAAAACAATTTGGGTCAGGTTGTTGGGATAACTGATCATTTGTGAAAAAATATATTAAACACAAAACTGTACTGTATATATTTTGTGTCACATGTCTTACAAATACATACCTTACATCATCATCATCAACTGTTATCAATCCACTGCAGGATGAAGATCCCCCAAGCCTCTTCCACAAGCTTTTGTTTTGAGCACTTCGCTTCCATGTTGTGCCAAGATGCCTCTTGATCTCATCAACCCACCGAGTGTGAGGACATCTTCTTGGTCATTTCCGATCCCTTGGTATCAATCAAGAACTTCAGATGTCCAGCGATGGTCAGTTCTTCTTGCAATATGTCCAGCCCACTACCACTTGAGGGATTTTACTCTAGCAATGATATCGGTAACTCCTGTCATTTTCCTGATCCATGTTATATGTTTCTGATCTCTCCTTGTTATGCCAAGCATACACCTTTCCATGTTCCTTTGGGTAGTCTGTAGTCTTTGGATTTCTGATTTTCTAAGAGTCCAAGTTTCTGATCCATAAGTGAGAACTGGCAAGACACACTGATCAAAAACCTTGCATTTCAGGCACGGGCATCTGTTGATTTTTCAAGACTATACAATTCCTACCAAAAGCACTCCAGCCAAGTTTTACACATCTGTTTATTTCCTCCTTGATGTTGCCATCCATTGATATTCTTTGTCCCAGGTAAATGTAAGCATCTACCTTTTCCAATTCCATGTTATCTATTAGTAGTGTTTCTTTACATACAAAACTGTTGTACATAATTTTTGTCTTATTCAAGTTCATCTTTAAACCAACTTCTTTACTTTTGTTTGCAAGCTTGAGTCATGTCCTGGAGCTCTGAAGGGCTATCTGCAATGATGGCTACGTCGTCAGCAAATCGAAGATGGGTCAGGTGGTCTCCATTTATCAGTACACCTTTATTTTCCCAGTTCACTGATTGAAAAACACTTTCTAATACATTTGTAAAAAGTTTTGGGCAGATAGTATCACCTTGTCTCACTCCCTTTTCAATTTTAATATCGTTGGTATCTTGAAGCAAGCGAACTTTTGCGGTTGCCCCTTCATAAATGTTCTCAAGAATTTTGATATATGTAGCTTCGATACCATATGCTTTTAGAGATTTGGTGATTACTGATGTAGTTATAGAATCAAAAGCCTTTTCATAGTCAAAATAAATTCACTATTTATCACACCGGAATGACAAAAATTTACACATCAGAACCATTTACGGTGCGATCATGCAAAAGATTGGTAAACAAACGTTTTCGAACCCCTTCTGGGCTCTGCTTCAGGTTCCAATCAGTTTTTATAAAGACGTTCGATATCTGTTAGACATAGAAATCCGTTCGATCATGTCGTTTAAAGCTTGAAATTTGAGTTGTAGGTTCGAATGGATTCACACAATCCAAGTCGCGCATGCGCGACCAGTTTGCCCGTCGGATTTTGATGGGTGAATTAGAGCGTGTTGTGAATTAACTCCTGCCAGGCCATCGATAACAGCATCTCCTCTTTAAAATTTATGCATGTGTTGGTGGTGGAGGATATAAATATGTGCATAGCCTCTAGCCATTTGAGGTGTTCAATAGGAGGCGAATTGTGGAAGAGAATGGCCTGGGAGAAGTTCGCTACTATATCCGGATTGGTTACATATGTAGCGAGGGCCATGGAAATTCTTCCGTGCCGAATATCGGCTAGATGCTCTTGTATTCTGACTCCCAAAGATCGTTTAGTGGAGCCTATATAAATCGGGTTCCTATTGCACCTGTTATCCTTCATGGGGATGCTATAGATTCCAGGGTGTCTGATGGGGTTAGGAGGGTCCTTTCCATTACGTAAGATGTTGAAGATGGTGGGACACCTCCTAAAAGCTAGACGTAGCTGACGTTTGCTGGCAAGCTTAACATATAGAGATTTTAAGTACGGATTGTATGTGATGGCGATATGCTCTATTTCTTCAAGACGGCTGTCCTCGACTTGGTCCAATTCCTGTGCACTCTCCGAATATATACGTTGCTGATGTTGTATTAGTCTATGTATATGTTTGTGATGCCCGTGTTGGCGGCAACATGGAGTATGTAGGCTAGTTCAGTATCCCGAGCCTGGATGTTAGATGAAAGTGTAAAGGCTCTTCTGATTAATGCTCTAAAGGCTGCAGTCTTGTATGTGCCTGGATCACATGACCCGGTTGGAATATATGATGATGTGGATCCGGGTTTATGATATACTGACATATTGATTCCCGAGCTGTCGACCTTAATGCTTATATCCAGAAAGTCTACTTCTGATGGGTTAGATTGCTCTAATTCCAGAGCGTGATTGCACCGTAAACGGTTCAGGTGTGTAAACTTTTCATAGTCAACAAATGTAATGCATAGTGGGATTTCGTATTCATTCGACCTTTCAATGAGCTTTCTCACAACCTGAATGTGATCAAGTGTGCTGTATCCACTCCTAAATCCAGCTTGTTCTCTTGGTTGGGCAAGGTCCAGTTGTTTTTATAGGCGATTTGTCTGTACCTTAGTGAAAATTTTAAGTCACTGGGAGAAGGCTAATAGGCCTGTAGTTCCTAAGGTCTTCTGTGTCACCCTTTTTATGAAATAAGATTATTATTGATCTTTTCCAGTCTTTGTGGATTCTGCCACAATTAAGACAACCTGTAAAGAGTTTCGCAAGTATAGTTTCAGTAGCTTCACCAGCTTCCCTCAGGATGTCTATACAGGCATACCTCGACTTACGTCGTTTCGAGTTACGTCATTCCCGATTATACGTCTATGTAGTCAAAAAACTATATGGAAAAATAAAAATGAAGTTTAAGTCATTTTATTCGACTTTACGTCTGTCCGCCACAAATATTGAAGTCGTAATATCACTAGAAAAACGTTTAAAGCACATAAAATCATATTAAAATATATACAAGTATGTACTGTATTTACAGTACATGCATTCGTAAATTTAGATTACTTTTTTTTTTACTATATTAAAAACTAAAATTTATTTGTTTGTAAGCTTAAAATAGATTTTTATTAACCATATATTATTAAAAATGCATTAATAAATAAAATACAGAACTGGGAATGGTAATTTATGGTTTAGCCTAGTGACAAGTAGATTTGGAGACAAGTAAATTTGACTTACGTCGTTCTCCTGGAACCAATTACCGACATAAGGCGAGGTATACCTGTAGTAATTCCATCCTCTCCTGGTGCCTTTCCTTTCTTCATATTTCTGATTGCATAAGCAACTTCTTCATTAAGAATTTCAGGTACCTCATTTGTTGTCTCATATGTTGTTCTTACTGTTGGTGAAATATCTCTGGCATACAATTTTTTGTAGAATTCTTCAACTCTTGCTAATATTTCTTCTCAATCCCTGGTGACGGTGCCATCTTCTTCAGTGCAAAGATGTGTTTCCTTCCATTTATTAATTGCTGTTTTGCATTTTTCAGACTTCTCTTGTTTTCAAAAGTTGTTTTCACAAGGTCACAATTGTACTTTCTGATGTCTTCAGTAAAACATTTTTGGATTGTTTTGCAGAGTTCCGAGTATTCGATGTTTGACGTTATATCTTCTTTAATTCTCTTCATCATCCTTCTTTTGTCCATCAATTGTCTTGATTTTTCTGTTATTTTCTTGTTGGTCTTTCTAATTACATATCCTCCAATTTTAGCAGCTGTTTCCATAATGATCTTGGTAATCTGTCTTTGGTTTCTGGTATGTCAGTTTCCTCTTCAGGAATACCTTACATACTTTACATAAAGTAGTACATTAACCTTTCAGCAGTGAGTTAGTCAGGTATGGTGTTATCCCTATATAGTGAAGAATAAATGTGGGAAATTTTTTAAGTATTTTTCCATCTGTTTTTTCTCATTACTGTTTTGGAAAAAGATTTTGTAAACAGTTATGTCTAGTAAAGAAAAGTCTTTTTTTATTGTTACATAATTCCTTTTTTTTATGTGAATTTTTTTTTGCGGTAGTTTTTGGCAAAATTTTGCGGATATAGCCGTCGGTCACCAGTGCCACATGATCGCACTTGACGGATATATCCATCGGTCACTGCTGAGTGGTTAAAGTAGGCCTACAGTTTAGGTTGGCAGGGGGGAGAGTGCTGCAGCACCACAGCACTAGCAGAAATTTGAATTTGCCGATTGGAACACTTTCAGTTGATCAGTATTCGGATAACAGATGCTCTACTGTAAATATTTTTTCACACATTCTGAGGGAGACAATCCTGACATATTTTACAGATCTATTTTGTACTTAGAAATGTGCCATGTATGGACATTTCATGCAAAGCAAGTTACTTTTGTCTTGTTTTCCTTGCAAAGTCCAATTTTGGAAGTGTTTTAGGTGGCATCTTTTGATGTAGCTGCATCACTACCATATCTCAGGATTGAAAGAGTTACTAGATGCTGAAATTGCAAATTCCTGTACAACACAACTTACTCTTCAACAACTATCATGAAAGACTGTCAAGAGATCTTAGATCCAGTTATCAACTTGTACATTCTATGTGCATTGATCATAGCCAGATCTAGAATGTTATAGAATACATGTATGGACCAGTGCATGATAATGCACTGGTCCATACCTGTACTGAACTTGTGAATCATTTGATCTATAACATTTACACCACATTTGGTGTCATTGTAGAAGCTGATTATATCAGGTGTTTTCTTTTTTGCTTCCTCATTGACATTTGAATGCATACTGCTAAGAATAAGCATATTCTTTTTGGTTTTTCCTTAGTAAGGGTAATTTCTTCCACCTTGTAAATAACACTGGAATGAAGGGGTGTTTTGCAGTTTTTTTTTTTCAAAGAATGGGACATCCCTTCAAACCTTGTTCAAAATGCCACTAATTCTTGTATTTCTCTTTTTCTTGGTTCTTTTGCCAGCTTGAGCAATATAAAGAAGTTATCTGATGCGATATTTTTTTATTCCTTGTTTAGGAATCATTCCATGAAACATAGAGTAGTGTGATCACCTAAACTTTCATCTGTAAGTTTCATTTTATCTTTTCACTTTTATTTGCAAGTCTAGTTTCATCAGTCCTTGGAATCAAAACTGCACTTTGGATCTGACAATTTGCATCCACACTGACATGGGGATACATCTTGCACAGCTTTCAGTTTCATTTGCAAAAGTAAGATTATGCTTGAGAAAAGGATACATATTCAACTATCTATAAAATAGCAAATGCAATACAACTCAGACATGACATTGAAGGGCCAGCTTCTATAAAAACTGCAAGTTTAGATCTGACAGCTATACATCTCTGAATCTAGTGCAGTAAACATCTTTTTCAGTTATCATACATACCATACTCTTTTCAGTTATAAGTGATAAATTAGTGAACTTTTATCATTAAAAGTACATAAAAACATCTTATTAAACAGAGAATGGTCAATCGACCTCTGTCAGGCGTTAATAGTAAAATCAGTGTTATCATAAAAACTTTATCCTGGAAAATAAAGTTAATTTTGACTAGAAATCATTTAACTAATAAGGAGACCCTACGGATTTTGATGATCTTTGGTGGAGAGGTAGTACACCATGTGAGTGTAAAATACTAAAGTACAACACTCAAATATAATCGAGAAAAACAAACTTAGTTTTCTTTAGCACTTTATATATAAGTTACGCATACTTCCGCTTGAGTGGTAACGCTCCTGACTCATACGCTTGCATGCTCAGGTTCGATTCTCTTGTTGTCTATACTTTTTCCTTTTTTTTTATNAAATTTCACCTCTTTAGGTTCCGCGGTTTGATCTGGGCGATGATGAATCAATCAATCAGTGACTCAGTCAGTCAGGACAAGTAATTTTATATATTTAAATGATTATAATACTAATGATATCATTATTATCAGATATTAGAGATGGGTGAATATCACTTTCCTCAAATTAAACATTAACCAAATTATATTTTTGACCACATCTATTCATTTGCTGAGAGAATAGTTTTATTCACTAATGTTTTCAGCTCACTCCTATAGGCTATCATAAGGTTAACATTAAATAAAAATAAATCTAAAAATATACAATGTTAACAAAATACAAATAAATATGCAAATAATAATAAGAAAAATACATAATAAAAACTATGATAGTGTAACAGGAAAGTCAAATATTATGCGTATTATGAGAGTTTACTTTTCAAAAATAATTTAATTGCAACATCTGATACACTATCTGAAGATGCTATGCTGATAGGCAGAATTATTCAATAATACATTGGATGTGTTGAATGAAAAAACTTTATAATTGATGACAAATTGATTTATGCCCAAGAAAAGTGTACAGAAGGAACTTTTGAAGCAGTTAAAGATGACTCACATCAGATGACTATGTACCTGATGAAAAAAATATAGAATGAAGAAATATATTTCACTGGAATATAAAATCAAAGTTTTAAAAGTAGCAAAAGCCACCCTAGGTGGAAACTACAAACATTACAAAAAAACAGATGTAATCATTTGAAAAAAATGGATAATTTAAAATTATGGGAAAAAGATGTTGAACGTAGTGGAACTATTTTTGATAAATATCATTTGATTGATTCTTGGACGTACAACCACTTTGTTGAAATGAGACAAAATTATCAAAAAAACAAAAAAAAATCAATAAATAATAAATAAATGAATGAGTAAATAAATAAATATAAGTATTTATGAATAAAAAAAAGGAAAAAAAAAAGCAAACGCAACAAGAGAATTGAACCTGAGCATGCAAGCGTACCAGTCAGGAGCGTTATCACTCACGCTACAGCACACTCAAGTGGAAGTATGTATACATAAAGTGCTAAAGAAAACTTAAATATAATCGAGAAAAACGAACTTAGAGTGTTGCACTTTAGTATTTTACAGGTAGTACACTCACATGGTGTACTACCTCTACACCAAAGATAATCAAAATCCATTTCCTCAAAGCCGTAGGGTCTCCTTGTAAGATGATTAAAAATCTCAAAATTTCAGAATGATACTACCAAAAGACTACAAAAATATGAATCCAAATATAAAAAGCAGTCAATTTACCCCTGCCAGGCATACTAGTGTTAATTTTTGATTCCTTTTATCAGGCTGGATGGCCAAGTGGTCAAGGTGGCAGCCCACCGCTCTGGGGGACCCAGGATTGAATCCGGACGGGTCAAGGAATCCCCAGGAATTTTTCGGGGGTGGTCCATTCAGAAATGTCAGGCTTCGTCCTCACCACCCAGTTGACCCATTGTGGGCCTGCTATAAGAGGCCTTCTTAGTGCCCACAGGATGGAAAGAGTATTAAAAAAAAATTCCTTTTACCAGTAAAGAATTTTTAATTTCACATGGTTATATAACATCTTTTATTAATACCATTGATTACCAAGAAGTTTAAACAAGACTTCAAAATGGCATCTTGGGGCAAGTTTGTCTCTCAAACTTTCCCCAAGATGCCATTTTGAAGTCTTGGAAGATTTTATAGATAGATCTTTGTTTGTGTGACAAAACTGAGTTACTACTTCATGTCTCTCTTGATACTGAGTGTCTTTACTGTGGATATTTGTGTTCTGTTTCAATGGAATGTATAATGTCACCAATGGGCACATTGCTCATGTGCTGGTGAAGAAGAGGACAATGAGGTTCACCACATTAGCATGTTGTGTCTTCAAGAAAAATAAACTGCTGTAGTATAAAACTTTGTAATAAACCCTAAAGATTGTTTCATTACTAGTTTTATGTTGTTTAATCTTTATAATTATGAAAAATTAATTTGAACCATTCCATATCACTCAAAACATACTCCATCTTATCCCACTTTTGGGGCAAGGTGGGAATATTTAACATGATTTCGTACATAATGTAAAAAAGAATAATAAAGTTAATAATGAGTGATTGTTGATTGTAGTTAAAATAAGCATCTTTGAGCATTCAATGAAATGACAATTTTTTCAGGTTTAAGTATTTAAGGAACTTTTATTCTTTATAATTAACTACATCACCTTCCACTATAGTGTCTGTGTATTTGTCACATTCAAATGTTTTTGTTTACATACAAAAATAAGAACAACCTTCTTTTCCCTTGATCATGCTATTACTGTGGTGTTTACTCATTACAATTTAAATAAAGTTTAGTTATGCATCTACAACATTTGTAACTTGTGAATGAAGATTTTTGTAACTCACAAAAAGCTGTTTTACTTTTTCATTTCTTAGTAAGAGAGATCTTGAAAAAGTCTGACAAGGAAAGTATACCAGAGTTATTCCAAATTTTTTTTCTTAACCTAGATAGGAGGCTTCAAACTCTTTTTAACTGTCAACCCCTTTGAGAATTCCTTGACTTTTTATCTGTCCTTTCTTTTTTTGGCTAATATAATTAATAATAATAAATAAATTAAATAAATACTATGTGCCATTATTAAGCCACATATCATTTTTGTAGAAAAGATCTACTTAGTGTGCAAATTTACATCATCCTGAATGTCATATACAATGTCATACATAACCTACTGGATTAATTTTTAATGAACCATTTTCAATCAACCCCCAACTAATTGTTCACCATTGAAAATGCCTTATTGACTTTTGGTGATTGATATCACATACTTTCGGGACCCCTTATCTAGATCTTAATAGTAATATTTACTTTTAATATAATGTTTGTGTAAGAAATGTGTAAGAAAGAGAACTTGTGATTTATAACTATTATCCATATAAATTCTTCCATTGGATGTAGCTTTTTTCCTGTAATGTGTGTATATATATAAATATGTTACTTGATGTTAAGGTGATGTAATCAATGATTTTTTACATGAATTACATTATTAGAACTTTTTACAACCATGTTAATTCCATATTTTTGAGTTATAGAAATTAAAAAATCAGTATTTGTTAAATTTTTAATGACAATAAGATAAACACAACAATAAACTAAACTTTTGATCATCATTGCACAAGGAATAGATATATAAATATACAAAAATATAGTAATACCCAGACTTGCGCAATAGGTGGGACCGAGCGATAACCGTGTAAGTCGGGGTATAATTTTGCAATTTGTGTAAAATCCAAGTCAGATATATGTAAGCTAATAAATGTTCTCATTAATCTTATCTCATCTTTTGATTCGTTCATGGTTATAAGAAATCACCACATAGAGTCTCTCAAATCTCCGTAGATATAACAAACACAGAAATAAATAACACAAAATAAATTGGAGCTATGTGTCGATTCCGCATGACACGTCCGAATATGTAAGGTAAACAATAGTGTGGGGGGAGTGAGTAATCAAGAGTTGCGTGGTGCTCAAACAAAAGATGAATCGAGATTTGAAAATCGCGTAAGTCTAGGTATTACTGTAGTTCAATTATTAGTAATTTTATTTGGCTGTATAAATAGCACATTAAGAAAATTGATATTGGTTTGTGCCATTTGTTAGTTATTAGGTTGTCAAATTTTAAGCAAGATAATTCAGATGATGATAATTGATACTTATCATTTTTTAAACTAGTCTGTCCCAAAAACTTTAAATATATTTTATTCACTCAAGATGACATAAGTTTGTATTGTACTTTTATATATAATACAGTAGAACCTCGAAAACTCGGCTCTCGATAACCCGGCACTCCTGATAACTCTGCCACACCCTGGCAGGGCAAAAAAATCCTTAGTTAATTAATTTTCATTATAGACAGCTTTATAAAAGTATAAAAGCTCTCATAAAGTATTTTTCTGAGGTCTGTCTTATCGGGTAAATTACTGTACACAGTGTATTCATTAATTTTCATTTTCATGTAGTAAAGGCTCTATGCCTTCATAAAGGACATACTTTTCCTTTGTTTAAGGGTATTTGGGCAGTTTATTCTCTGTTGTATTCTCACAAGTACAGTACAGTATTTTCTGAGGAAACACTCATACTTATTTTTTTTAACCCCATTCCCGATAACCCGGCATTTTCACAAACTCGGCCACCCTTCGGTCCGCATTAGGCCGAGTTTTCGAGGTTCTACTGTACAGAATAATAATGTTTTATTGCACCTTATTTTACCACTTTTAATTTGTAATCCCATAATAGGAATCTTTTCTTTTTTATAAGGAAAATTCTTTAGTTCAGTACAAATTTAGAATTTTTCATAACTTGAAAATTATGTAATGCATATTTTTCTTTTATGCTTAATCTATCTTATCATGGTGCTGAAATAGATTTCATGTAAGTTCTAGCAGTTTTATAAAGTCATACATTATTTGCTAACAAGCTACTAACAGGGTCTGAGATTGGCAAACCTAGGCTAAGAGTGGGCAATCACCTTTTTAACTGTATATGCCAATTGCCAAATCTTTGATGCAAAATTTTTGGGAGCATATTATTTGGCGACTTATTATAAAACAATTGATAGTGTTTGTTTCTTTATTGCATTTTTATTTGTACACTATTGTTCTACTCAATGAAGTTGTATTCTATTAACTTAAAATATACAACTCGGAGATGACAATGGATATTTATTTTTAAGGTAAATCCTGGGTTGTGTGCTGGAAAATTTCATGGCATGCCACATTTGACACACATGCAAAGGGTTTCCCACCTCTGGCAAAGGCAGATTGCCAATAGTTTTTAGGCATTGTCCAAAATAAATTTGATATTTTGGACTTTGCATGAAAACAAATTAGGCAAACTTAAGATTGTCTAATCTAAAGAGTGATGCAAGTAATATCATAGTACTGGTTATGGAGTGGATTGATGATTGGTTTTACAAAGTTGGGACAAAAAGAAGAAAAATCTCTGGATTCAAGAATATCATAGAAACTTTTTAAAAATGGAAGATGTCCCTGACAAAGTATTTGCTAAGGTCAATTAGTAATCATAATTTCACTTTTGGTGGGCAAGGATCCATTAAGTGCCATTCCTGAAAAAGTCACGAACACAAAAAGGCTGTTATGTAATTCTGAATTCCACAATTCAAGCTCTTGTGCTAATAGGCTTGAGACATTTTTAGTAATGTACTGAATTTTTGTTTGTTCTTGTATTGACATGTAGATTCTTAGAAGCAAGGTTCATTCTTCAATAAAGTGTTCTACAAAAATTTTTTTAATCTCATACCTATTCAGTCCAGTAACGTAGGCAAAATGCAAACAAAAATATCAAATTTGGACATTGCCTAAATTACCTCTAGGTAATCAATTGTAAAGTTGCCTTAATTTGTTTTAAGATAAAAGTCCAAACGTATAATTTTATTTTGGACAATGCCTAAAATGCTTTCAGCAATCTTAACTTTGCCTAGGTAACCCTACAATTGCCAATCTTTCACACCTTAACAATAACACACAAAAAATATGAAAAAAATATTTAAAACATTCTCAATCTATATTGTCATTTAACTCAATTCTAATCTTTTGTTCTTTTCATTGTTACTGATTTCTATCCTAACAAATACCACATAGTATTTTATTTACATNTAACATTGTACAAGAATTGTACACGTTTTTTTCTACATCCCCTTAAAGATGGGATATAAGAAATCGTAATATCACTGGTTTAACATTGAAATCCTTGAGTAATATAAAATCGGAGAGCGGAATAAAAATATCAAATATTTTAATGGATTTTTTAAAACTCCTGTCAACTATACAGAACTATCATAAAAACATAACCCAACCGATAAGAATTTACTGGTACGTTATAAATCTACTCGTGATTCGCGTAATTGGGCGAGGGCGGCCAAATATCTAGCGGGCAGGCGGCTCAGTAACGTAGCGTAGTGAGGGCGGCACTTTTTACGGGGCGGCAAAATTTCACAATAAATAATATCTTGTACGAATTTGAACCATTTTATTCCATATCTTCGTCCACCTACGATTCGGACCGATTGAAATGAGCACGGAATAGTGTTACCATCCGGACAGTCCGGGGATATCTTGTGCAACCTGTCGACCTTTTTTTTCTTTTTTGCTTCTACGATTTATTCGTATATAACTGATTTAGAATCAGTATGCACTGCATTGCATTGCAAAATGACATTCCGTCAGGGACTTCTGTTCGAACTAACCTCACCTGCTGTCCGGGTCAGCGAAGGTAGCAACACTAGCACGGAATTTTTCATTACTTATTCTGTGACGAAACTGAATTTTAGTCTTTTAAATTGAGATACCTAAATAAGGGGGCGAAATTTTCCTCCGCCCCGGGCGGCTGACACCCACGCTACGCCACTGAGCGGCTAATAGCCCAGAACCGGTCCTGGATAGAATTGAACAACAACAACAACAGAAGAGAATTAAACAACCCAGTGTTGAAAGAGGAACGTCGATTGTCGACTTGTGAATAGAAGGAAGCGTACAAGTCTCGGACCAAATATGGTCATGACAGCTGCATGTAAGTGACGTCATAGCATCATTAAGGGTGCGTTTACTTCTGAGCTAATAGCGCTACTTCCAAACACCGGAAGTGACGTCATTAGCACATGTATTCGTGCTTACATGTCCAGTTCGAAAGTATAATGTCGGGCCATACTAATTTTTAGTATGAGATCAAGTAATTAAAAGAATCGTTTTGTTACATTATTATTATTAGAATAATTTTCTTACCAGGTAAAATGAAATCATTTTCTATAAAGTGTAGAGAGCAAACTCTCATTGATGGAGTCATTTTTTTTTCCATCTTTAATGCTAATTCCCAAGCCTTTTTTCTTTCGATATTTTCCTCTTTGCCAACTTTATTAATGATCTTAACTTTACCCGCTTTCGGAAAATGATGAAAACTGATATTTTTCAAACTGTTATATTTCGAATTACAACCTTGCACACAACAGAACACTTTACTTTTACTCATACTAACACGAACAATGCATGACGTATGCGACCCTACGATGGATAGTTAACATTTTTTCCACTAGATGTCAGGTTACTTACTTGAGATCGTGAATAAAAATGGAAGGTTTTAAAATGTTAACTATTTTATGTAACAATTAGTTCTAATTCTGTTTTCTTTCATCATAAAGATTTCGTTAAAAGTTTTATCAGGTTTTCCCCCCTCCAATATTGATGTGGAAAAACTGTTTTGAGCTTTCGGTGTAGGCATTAATTGCCACTGTTAATTTTTTAAAACTATGACTTTTTGTCACGAAGAGAGCCACAAGAGTCTAGCCCGAGTGAACATTAGTTCTAAAATATGCCGCTACGGCGAACAGCGCCAATGGCGGGACTTGATTTCTGTTATTTACTGGTCATAGTATTAGTTACTTATAAATGAATAACTTATTTTCATTTTTAATCTAAAAATTTGATTTTTTTCATACACAACTTCAGCCTTTTCACCCGATCCGAAGAGTAAAATAGCACGTTTATCATTTGTTTATCGTACTGTCAGCGTTGTGGAACTCGTTATACTTTAAATAAAATGGAATGTAGTTTGTCTTTGACTATACAGTCGATCCCCCTATAAGACGATAGATACGTTCCGTTCTTTATAAATCAATTTTGTAGGAATCACAGCCCGACACGTGTGAAGTTTACGGACTATGGCTGTTTGAAAGGTTTTCTTCCATAAAATTAATCGATTCTAGACTAATCCGACTCAACATTTCCAAAATACGTATATTTTTTTTGGAAATAATCCGTATAAACTACGCTATAAACAAAAAATTGTAGGATTACTTACCGAGCGTGCACCGTTCGACATCGCCATTGCTTAAGCTTGTTTTCGTCGCGGAGCAGCGCACCAAACGGCGGCCGCGATTTCTGATGTTATTTTTCTGCGAAAAATTCGTTGAACTTTGGAGACATCATTAATATAAATAATTTTTATGGCCGTTGAATAAAAAATGTTTCTTTCACAAGAAATGTATAAAATTACAGTGCTACAGTATTAGACTTACGGTACCTAATTTACATACTGTACAGACGATAGTAAACTCAATTTACCCGCCTAAACTCTCCATAGCGTGGCGCTGGACGGCGGAAAGTAGTTCGGCTGCTCGTCCGCAATGACGTTTTACGCGGCTCTTTTAGCGTCTTTATACGAATATTGTCGCAATTGTTTCGCCGCGTTATAGGAATCTCCGTTATAGGAACCCGCGTTATAGGGGGTCTACTGTAACGCGGGTTCCTATAACGGAATGCATTTCGGACATGGAGTCCCTCATCAGCTTTTTTGCTATAAAATTAATAGGTTAACAATTTTTATAGAAAGACCGTGATTGACAGAAATGAACAAAGAATGTGGACTAACATTTGACACGTGGATTCGATGCGTTGAACATTAATTAAAAGACTAAGCACGCGATAAACCAAGATTTTCCATTAAACGGTAATGTTGATACAATAACATAATAATAAACTGAGGTTCTGGTAAAACAGTAAAGTCGTAAAAATATACATTGTTAAAACAAAATGATAAGTAACTTCACAGTAACACGGACAGAGTAACAAGACGATTCGAAGTACATTCCAGGGGTAATCGTCACCCTCACCCCTATCCGTTTTCACACCTCTCCCCTCCCACCACGCATCCTCTGGTCAAATATGCGTACCACGATTCGTGTAATTTTTGGCCGAAGTTGTTATTCATGAATTTCTCTTTGTTTTTTTATTATTTCTAAGTGTTCGTACCATCTTCTTTTGTAAGTATTTTGTTCCTTTTTAAGTATTTTGACAGTATCCTTTACAATCTGACAGCCTTCATTTTTACAGTGGGCGGCTACAGCTGAGCTATCATTGTTGTGTGCTATGGCATAGATATGTTCGTTGAAACGGACCTTTAATTCCCTACTAGTTTCATCAATGTAAGATTTGGGTGTGGTACAGTGAAAACAGAACACCAAAGTTCTCTTACAGGGTTAAAACCCATAAAGTTCCAGTCTCCTATAGACCTATGGTTGATATAAAAGGATATATCTTTTATAATTTAGAACTTATTTTAAATGAAAAACTAAACACCCTTGTCAAATCCCCTTATAGCATACATTGCACTGACTACTTTATACAAAGACTCAAAACAATAAAGTTCGAGCCCACCTACAGGATTGCTTCCCTGGACGTACGCAGCATGTATCCGTCCATTAACCTATTAATTTTGTAGCAAAAAAGCTGATGAGGGACTCCATGTCCGAAATGCATTCTGAAAATAAAATAGTGTTTTTCTAAATCTAATTTGATGTCCTGTGGTAGTGTAATAAGTCTAGAGGTAAAGTAAAAGTCAATCTTAGCGCTCACAAGCCATAATAATTTATACATATAATTTACTAAGAGCATAGACACTACCTCGTATATTAAGACTATTAAGTAATACCCCGAACTTACGCGATAGGTGGGACCGAGCAATAACCGCGTAAGTCGGGGTATAATTTCGCAATTTGTGTAAAATCGAAATCGAATGTATGTAAGCTAATAAATGTTCTCGTTAATCTTATCTCGTCTTTTGATTCGTTCACGGTTACAAGAAATCGCCACATAGAGTCTCTCAAGTCTCCGTAGATATAACAAACACAGAAATAAATAACACAAAATAAATTGTAGCTATGTGTCAATTCCGCTCGACACGTCCGAATATGTAAGCTGTGTGGGGGAGTGAGTAATCATGAGATGCGTGGCGCTCAAACAAAAGAGGAATCGACGAGATTTGAAAATCGCGTAACTCCGGGTTCGCGTAAGTCGAGGTATTACTGTACTGTATTACGTGTTAATATTAATTTTAGTTAGACGAGGACGTTTTTTTTACAAAGAATCGTCGTCACCTCAGCTTTTTTGTAGATCTTGAACAGAAGTATCAGCAACTTTTCATATTTTTTTATTTTTATCATAAACAATTTTTATGAATGAAATAAAAATTGTAATTAATCGAAAATTTGTTCTAACTGGTCGCATCTGTTCATTCGAATACCAAGTGATTTTTTTCCAGAATTTGTGTTCGAGTACCGAGATACCGCCTTATTTCGTTCGTCAATTTACGAATGATTGCTTACCTACGGTTAAAAAAGGTTTAATCTTCGTATTTAGAAAAAGTTTATTTAATCTATAAAAACAAAATACAGTGACAGTCGTCATCATTGTCGTTGCTTTCAGGACTGAAGCCTGAAAGCAACTACAGGCATACCTCGACTTACGTCGTTCCCGATTATACGTCGCTTGTTAAAAAAGTATATGGAAAAATAAAAATCAAGTTTAAGTCATTTTATTCGACTTTACGTCTGTCCGCCACAAATATTGAAGTCGTAATATCACTAGATAAACGTTTAAAGCACATAAAATCATATTAAAATATATACAAGTATGTACTGTATTTACAGTACACGCATTCGTAAATTTAGATTACTTTTTTTGTACTATATTAAAAACTAAAATTTATTTGTTTGTAAGCTTAAAATAGATTTTTATTAACCATATATTATTTAAAATGC
>NW_019386425.1:0-6220 GCF_000671375.1 Centruroides sculpturatus | reverse complement strand
CGGAAATTTCCAAAATTTACAACTTTTCGGTCACTCTCGTCGAACTGGAAAATTTTCTGTCTTTATTACATCTAATATTTCGAAGAAATCAGTCCCCACTGTGCTCGGCTAGAGATTGGTTCGGTTAAGCTTTTGTTTAAGTAAAATTTCGGCTCTTTCATCAGGGTTTTGTTTATGTCCCCAATTCCCTAGTCGCTTAATTATTTAACTACTTCTTAAGTAGAAATAAGTCGAAACCAGTTACTTTGTACTCGAATATTTGTAGTCTTGGGAAAAAAGTGGAAAGACAAATTTTTATGACAAACAGATATATAAATTTAAGGAAAATAAATTCTAGAGCTTTTTCTGTACCATCTCTCTCATTCATTAAATTTAGTTGTAAATGATTCTGTCAAAGTAGCAATTAATTTTTTAACATTGTACAAGAATTGTACACGTTTTTTTCTACATCCCCTTAAAGATGGGATATAAGAAATCGTAATATCACTGGTTTAACATTGAAATCCTTGAGTAATATAAAATCGGAGAGCGGAATAAAAATATCAAATATTTTAATGGATTTTTTAAAACTCCTGTCAACTATACAGAACTATCATAAAAACATAACCCAACCGATAAGAATTTACTGGTACGTTATAAATCTACTCGTGATTCGCGTAATTGGGCGAGGGCGGCCAAATATCTAGCGGGCAGGCGGCTCAGTAACGTAGCGTAGTGAGGGCGGCACTTTTTACGGGGCGGCAAAATTTCACAATAAATAATATCTTGTACGAATTTGAACCATTTTATTCCATATCTTCGTCCACCTACGATTCGGACCGATTGAAATGAGCACGGAATAGTGTTACCATCCGGACAGTCCGGGGATATCTTGTGCAACCTGTCGACCTTTTTTTTCTTTTTTGCTTCTACGATTTATTCGTATATAACTGATTTAGAATCAGTATGCACTGCATTGCATTGCAAAATGACATTCCGTCAGGGACTTCTGTTCGAACTAACCTCACCTGCTGTCCGGGTCAGCGAAGGTAGCAACACTAGCACGGAATTTTTCATTACTTATTCTGTGACGAAACTGAATTTTAGTCTTTTAAATTGAGATACCTAAATAAGGGGGCGAAATTTTCCTCCGCCCCGGGCGGCTGACACCCACGCTACGCCACTGAGCGGCTAATAGCCCAGAACCGGTCCTGGATAGAATTGAACAACAACAACAACAGAAGAGAATTAAACAACCCAGTGTTGAAAGAGGAACGTCGATTGTCGACTTGTGAATAGAAGGAAGCGTACAAGTCTCGGACCAAATATGGTCATGACAGCTGCATGTAAGTGACGTCATAGCATCATTAAGGGTGCGTTTACTTCTGAGCTAATAGCGCTACTTCCAAACACCGGAAGTGACGTCATTAGCACATGTATTCGTGCTTACATGTCCAGTTCGAAAGTAAACGCGAACGCTAACAAGAAATATGGCGGTTTCCTGCAAATAATATTGTCAAAGCTGCTATTTTAAATGTTACGTTACAGATATAACTACTTGATTCCGAATCGGACGAGGATGATTTTATTGTGGATATAATTGTAGAAAAATGAAAAAATAAAAAATAAAAGTAAGGTAAAATAAAAAAGATAGAAACTTTTATTGAAGAGACTCTACCTTTTTATAAGCTAACCGATTTTAAACCACCTTAGACTTACAAAAAAATGTTTTGAAATTCTCCTCTAAAAAATAAGCCCAATTATAGACACCGAAAAATTACTTCCTCTGGAAGACGACCCCGTCTCCTCAAAAGCAGCTTTTACGCTTTCTATGGACATTGGAAAATTAACAATCATTCGGGTTTGTTTATACGAAGTAATCTATGAAATTAGATGCAGTTTATAAGAGAACTAGCTTTTGCCTGCGGCTTCGCTCGAGTTAAGTAGTAGTATTATTAATTAGGTATAGTTTTTGCGGCTTTACTTTCGTTTAGCGTGTGTAAAAAATTAGGGCCTACAAAACTTCTTTGTACAACTATGTACAAAGGGTACAATATAATCCCCGCAAAAACTATACCTAATTGACCCCCGTCAAATATTTAGGTATAGTATGTACTATTAGAAACGGCAGCCACTCATCATCGGGTATATGTAACTCAGTGAAAACACAACGATAGCGCGTTTTAAAATACTACTAACGCCATCTATTGTCAACATTTAGAACTAAAAATTATTTTGTTCGTCTTAATTTATTCGTTCCATTAGGTACTGATAGGTTCAAACTAATACATTTACATCCTCCATCATCCCTTATTTTATCCCCATGGGGGTTGAATTTATCAAAATCCTATTTAAGCGGACGTCTTCATCATAGTAGCTCCAATCTTTAATTTCAGTTCAATCAGTCGAAAATCTAAGAAGATTTATACAAACTTTCATCCCCTATTTTATCCCCTTAGGGGTGGAATTTATCAAAATCCTTTCTTAGGGGATGCCTACGTCATAGTAGCTTTATGCATGCAAAGTCTCAGCCCGATCGGTTTAAAATTGACAAAGTTTCATACAAACTTTCATCCCCTATTTTATCCCCTTGGGGGTAGAATTGATCAAAATCCTTTCTTAGCGGATGCCTACGTCATAACATCTACCTGCATGCCAAATTTCAGCCCGATCCGTCCACTGGTTTGGGCTGTGCGTTGATAGATCACTATGTCAGTCACCTTTGAGTTTTATATATATAGATAGTACATTATACATACATATAATACATATTTAAAGCAATTGTTTTACCCAGTGAATGGATGTGACGTTGTTTTGTTGCGGTGTAACCAAACCGAGTTCAAAATTAACAAATAATTGATATTAAATACAAAACTTTTTTCTTTCTTTCTTTCCTCTAAGAGTATTGGCGATCGTTTTAATATGTTTAGACGGACTGCGTGGAATATTTTAGATAAAGTTGTTAATTCTTTCTTACAAGTTTGTGTTAAATGAAAATGAAAAATGATCTCTCGGCCATCACACAGCAGGATGATGTAAGAATAATGGAATTTTTTATACCCAATCTGGTTTTCCTGGAATTAGAGGCTCTATTGATGAAAAGCGTATGGCTATTAAGACATCAACTGAAGAAGCGGTAGCCTATTTCAATAGAAATAAGTATTACTCTGTCATCATATAAGTTTAGTTTGTAATGAAAAAACGGTATTCAAATGATACAATTTCTCGAGAAGTCATTTCCCATATGTAAGTGAAAATTCATTCAAGTATACAAACTTATGTAATTTTGGATTATTATTAATGCTGTTCATTTCTTTACGATTTATTTAATGCTCCGAACGTAACATTTCTGAAGATTCCAAATGCGTATTAGGTAAACCTAACTTTTAATCGTAAACAATGAATCGAACTTAATTTTTTTCACATTAATTAACTATGTTTATGAAAAAAGTCATCTAAAGCTATTGAACCTTACAATGAAAAAAAGATCATTGTAAACATTTTACACAACAAATAATTGAAATTTACCAATAAAGATACTTTCTGCCGTTTATTTTTCGAAAACTAATTCCATTTTTAGTACTTTGTACAGAAAGTAATTTTTTCACGAGAGCAGCTGTATTGAGTTAGCGCAAAGCTGGATAACGAACTAGCTAGCACTCCAAGCTTACCAATTTCGCTAAACACGACGTCACATAGCTCTAAAGTAAACGCCAATGAGCGTGGCACTCGGACGAAAGTATACAGGCTGAGCGTGCTGATAGTAAAATTAGCTCAGAAGTAAACGCACCCTAAATGAGACCCTCTGACCTCACACCTACAGATTCGTCGCTAAACATCCGATCATCTGATGGGTTTTCCAGGCTAAATCGATAAAAGGGAGGTAAGAACTCAAGTCGGTGTGGACTACATCGGACGCCATACGTCTCCAGCAACCCTGTTCCAGCGGACATCTTCAGAACATCATAGCCAGTTCGACATATCCAAAGACGCGATACGGAACAGACTCCTTCCAAGGTTCCCTCCTCGCTATTAGCATAGATGACGGCTCAAATCGCCTTATAAGTAAAGAAGACATTGATCACGGCTCACCCTCCACAAAGACAGAGAACCACATCTCTGTGGTATTTCTGTAAACTCTCTCTCAAGAGCAAATAGTGGTTTGAACGCAAATGGAGCACGTAGCTATTTAGTCGTGTCACCTTAGATCAGTGTTTTTCAACCGGGGTGTTGCAAAGTTTAGAGCCTTTAGGTATTTTCTTGGAAATTTACTTAAGTGTAGTTCAAGATAACTCATTGTCAGTTCTATTTTGCTACGAGATATCTAGTAAGCAAAGAAACTATCGCTAATCGCATGTTAATGTAATGTTCTACGCTACGTGTACGCACGACTTGTCACGAGTTCGCCCAAACCACATTGCTTGGCCTTCACGTTTCCAGTTCCAGTCCCAGTCCAACCACCAGAGAAGAACGACGTGAACACTTGTATCTTGTATAGGCTTTAATAAGCGTTGCATTGTACTTTGAAAAGCGTGTGGTTTTAATCACAAAGTAGGTGCATATTACAGTATTTTCATAGTATTCAAAAGCAATGATGACAAATAAACAATTTTTAATCATTTTTTTAATTGATATGAAAAAGATAAGAAAAAAATAATGAAATATTTATTTTATATATGCATCAAAATAGTATAAAAAAGTTAAGAAAAATTGTTTATCAATAAAATGATAATATAAAATGATGATATATTTGATAATAAAACTATATTTAAAAAACAATAGCGAGACTATTATTTTACATGTAGGTATTTCGACAAAATTCAATGGACTTAAATTTTGATTTTGAACACATAGAAACACTTTTGTGTTGCGCATAATATTCGTTATAGCAAAAAATTCATCTGACCCATTAGTCCCTCTCCCTTATTCAGATTCTGGATCCACCGCTGGTCAAGAGTCACGATTTTTTATTTTTCAATTAGGGGTGCCACTGAATGAAAAAGGTTAAAAAACACTGCCTTAGATGTATATTCCATATTTCTGTGTACACATATTAAACTTATATTTTTATTAACTAACCTGGCTACCTGTCTCTATCAAACCTTGGACACTTAACGACTTACTCACTGACCTCCCAACTTGATAATTTAAGACCCTGCTATTTCAAGCCATCCAGTGACCCCGAGATGGGTTTTACCAACCTGAGGCCAATCAAGTGTTAGAAACACCCTACCCGTGGCTAATCTCACACTTTGTTATAACATAGTTTAATCAAATGGCTAGACACTTGTAAAGCGGCTAAATTAACATTCTGACTGTGACATATCCACTGTCTCCAATACCTTTTCACAGTGAGGTCAGAATGGCTAGATGGTAGACAATTTGGGAAAATAGTCATCCTAATTTCCTTAGCTCAATGATATGATCTTTGTCAAACTGCTAGTCATATGTAATGTCTTTGACTGCATTGTTAAAAGCACACCTGGCATTTGATGATCTGTAAATAGGTTACACTGAAAATTCTGAACACTGATATCCTGTGTCTTTTCATAGGATATTGGACTAAGTTTAAGGCAGTCTGATTGCATTACCTGACATGCAATCAGACAAATGTAATCATTTGTATGCCTGTATGAGACATAGAATTGTCTGATTACTGCAAAACTTTGCATACAGCTATCTGGATATATGACTTTTTATTTTTAATTCTTTCTGCTCTGTGTGCACTAAGAGTGCCACAGAGCAGATATAAAATAATGAAACCAATAATGAGTTGCTAAAAAGCAAGCTCATTATTGGTTTGGCCAGGCCCAAAATGGGGCAGCCTGATGAGGATAAGGCCAACATAGATAGATGGACCCCCTGAAAAATTCCTGGTCCTCCAGAGCAGTATACTATTTCTTAACTGCTCAGCCATCTGGCCACAAGTGTGTAAGTTTAAAATTAAACAAATGTTATAATCTTATATTATATAATGTTATAATCGTCTGATAAGACTGTAGTTTTGCATACTTTGTTCATGAGTGTAAAATCATGAATTAAACTTGGTGATTAATTTTGTTATTATTTATTAAAATTAATAATCTTATGTTAGATTCAATTTTTGACACACTTTAGCTCAAGATGAATGAAAAAAGTGTGCATTAATTAAATTTACACAAATATATGAACATTTGACTCCAGAAAAATATATTTATTTTTTGTGTTTTCATTGATTTGAAGGATTATGATCCTTATTTTT
>NW_019386424.1:32399-48335 GCF_000671375.1 Centruroides sculpturatus | reverse complement strand
AATTTTAATTACCCAGTAAATAATAACTATATATTGACAAATCTAGCTTTTAACATCAAAAAGTTTTTTATACAGATTAGGTTAAATAAAAATGGAATAATTATAAAAAGATAAATATATAGACTATACCCATCTAAAAGTCCAAATTGTACCAGCATTTTATCTAGAGTTCATATTATATGTGAATGCTGTAACAAAAAGGATAAACTACAAAGGCTCCAGATGGACTGCTGGCTAACTGTACCAGTGAGATGGAAATGTATAAGACTTTTGACAGAGCTAATACTAACACGATTTATATGCTATATAACTACATTAAACAATTTATTAAATGATAATTGTGACAAAATATTAATGTAATTCTATAGATCAGTAAATAGAATATATCAATGTTGTTAAGACATTGATATATTGATATTATATGAGATGTTAATACGTGTTTTTAAAATAAAACGCCCTTGTAACAGGAGAAAACCTTTTACGCCAAATAAAGATTATTATTATTATATTATACACAGCTTGTCCCAAACACTGAAAATATCAATGCTACACTGGAGCAATCATTCATGAAAATCTTGACCTTGAGCATAAGCACAAATCCAGAGGACACTATCTCAAGCCAAGACATGTTAAGGAGCACTTTATCAATACTAGAGAACTGTACAATGGATATCTGTAGTCAATAGTTGGCACTAGGTGGTCGTCATGGATAAAGCTTGTGTTTACGTGGATTGCTTTATAACACAAACAAGCCAAAATCAATTTACTACAGGAAAAGAACAGCAGCAAGTACTGATTTTATCAGAAAATACAAAAACTTTATTTTAAATCTTATGATTGAAAAAAAAGCATAAAAACAAGTGTGTACTCTTTAAAAACAAACTAATAACATTTTAAATTTCATTTACTCTTATCAGCACAGTATTGATATGTTGTTATTTTTTTTTTATTATAAAATACTTATCCAAAAAAATACCTCACAAACTTAAAAAATAAATCAATAAAATTAATTTACAGATATAAATGATGTATTTTATTTATTTAATTTATGTTTAAAAGTAAAGTTGATTCAAGTCACACCACACAAATGTTTGTTATACAAAATTTAGCATGCTCATTTTGGTTTAAATATGAGTTCATTAAATTACAGATATATATACATACAAATAAACAAAGTAGGAGTTGAAATCCCAAAAAAATGAAATTTTAAATTTAAAATAAAAAAAATTAAATACTAAGATTTATAAAGTTTGGAATATTTTTAGAACAAATATTTAATGACCTTTATTGATTATCAAAGTAAAAGAAATTATGTAACATTTTAAATTCATTAATGTTATACAAAAAATTTTGTAATTCACAATGATTCAGCTATTTTATTAAGAATTTTGTAAAACTATTTTAAAGTAAACTTTGTAATAACTATACTTTTAAAATTGTATTTGGCTACTTTTTAATGCATTACAAATTATAAATTTGATTACTATGGCTAAATTAATTCTCAAAAATGATGATTTGAATCATTCATTTTTGAATTTTATATAATTTGAATTTGAAAGGATACTAATTCGCCATCCTTGCATACAAGAAGCTCCAACTTTAACATACTCATTACCACAACTTGATGTTTCTTTAGCTGTTACTGGTTCTGAAAGTGTCTGTCCCATTTTATCTACAATATAAAAAAATCCAAACATATCATAAGATTTATTATAAATAACTCAATAATATATAGGATATACTGTGGGATTCCACTTAATTGTGAGACACATTGGGACTAATCAATTTTGGCCCAATTAAGTGGGTGCCCCAATTAAACAAACTAATAATAAATTCTATAATAAAATATGTAATACATAGATAAATAAATAAATAGGTAAAAAAATAATTAGGTACCTATTTTAATGGTTTATTAAACCAAAATACAGAAAATATTTGTACTATAAATTTGCCGGACTCATGAGAATAGATAACAGATTTGTATAATGATAGTGTTGCCAAATATTAGTAGTGATGCACACAAGGGTTGACTATTCAATCTGTTTCTGATTGAACAGTTTTTCCTTTCTAGTTTTTTACTTAGAACATGTTCTAACTAAAAAGGGTTCATCCAAAAGTCATTTTACAGTCTTCTTTTGAGAACAGTTTCCTTTACTTCGAGAAGGGCCACTTCGAGTGTCCACAGAAACTGCCAGCTCAATGCTGGTCTCAACGATTGGATGGCTGCTGTCTGAATCTAGACATAATTATGCACACAATACCTTCCAAGAAAACTCTAGCTGTCTTCCAACTCAGTCAAGACTTCAAAAATTGTCCGGCGATCTTTGTCCCTCTGCTTTTAAGGGGATTGTCTGGTCCAATCCAGAGCATGGTCAGTAACTCGCAGCATTCAGGACTGCCTCAGACAAAATCCCCATGTGATACATCCTGCTATGCTAAACCCCTCTGGAAAAATCAAACTGACCAAGCAAAAGACAAAAATCACCTTGTCTCTGCCAACCTTGTCTACACAACATTAGTGTATGTAGTGCCTACATATTTTTGGAAGGTTACTAAAATATATAAAAAAATTGCTAAATTTCTTTTCTGCCACTGTCCCAATTAAGCAATTAAATTATGTATTAATTTATTAGTTTGGTTTCTGTTCTTTGAGATTTGGTCCAATTAAGCAAACTCTACTATATATGGAAATCACAGTTATTTAACATGTTTGCTATAATTCATTTAATAACTTAGTTAAGGTTAAAGAATAATTAGAGATTAAAGGAGAATTACATTCATAATTACAAAATTATTTTATAACTAGACCCCACCACGCATTGTTGTGGCTCAAAATGTATCTATTATAAATTTATAATACTTCCCCCGTGGGGAGAAATTTTTCGAAAAATTTCTTCTTAGTGTACATTCTCTTGACGTACCCTATTAAAATGCAATCAAAAACGCAAACACCCGCATCTAAAATAGTATAAATAGAAGCCAAGTTCTTTACCGTAAGCCTTAATCCTAACCATCTCTCTTCAGTGGGGTTGAATTTCGACATGTATATTATATAAAAACACATGCGTATTCGAATACAGTGTTGTGTCAAAATTTCAAAGGAATCGGTAGGAACAAACGAATATTACATTTTTATTTATATAAATACATAAAAGATGATCTGCTTTAGTTCATTTTCACAGAAAAGCAAAACTTAGGGTGTTGTACTCATAGCACCATCTGTTGGACATAAAAGCCTTAACCTAGATTATATCTTTTAATTTATATGAATGTTTAACGGAATAATATACAGCCTATGTCTTCCCTGGTGTTCCATTCTAAATATTGGTGAAAGAATTTTTGAAATCAGATGAGTAGTTTTGGAGATTACCTGCTGCATACAAACTTACTTACTTACAAGCATTACCTCTTTATAATATTAGTATAGATGATGAATGTAATTCTGATTTTATATACAATTTTATCTACTACTTTAAAAATATAATTATGCCAACAAATCATTTTTAGTAGTTTAATAAAATTACTGTATATATATTTATTATTATTTATAATTTCACTTAAATTTGTGATTTAAGTTGCATCTATTTATTAAATTGAAATGTGTCACTGAAATAAACTCATCATAGAATAACATATGTAAGATATAAAGCTTTTCATGATGTAAATACTCTTCTCCAAGTGTTATCAATGTTTCAATTTCTTTTTTCTATTTACTAAAATATGATCCACATCAATATCAGTTACAGCTTAAATTTACAAAAGAATGTTAATACTCAAGCCAAATTAATAATATAAGTCATTCATTCAATGATGAATAATCAATACCAGTCTCTCATAAAATGCCAATGGTTAACAGAGCATTCAAATTTAATACATAGGACATACTTTTGCACTTTATTGAATCAGCATGTAAAATTTTCTTGCATGTCTCATAACAAACATGTTAAACAAAAAAGTTAAATTTTATATTTAAGAAAAATACAAAATCTTAATATACAGTCTTTACAATTAAAGTTTTACTTTGAAACAGCCATAAAAGAAAACTACTGGAGAAAATGTTATCAAATGTGGTAATAGTCTACAGCAAGTCATGGGATTTTATTTCCCCTCCAAAAAAATAGTTCAATAACTCACCACCAGCAGGAAATGGCACTGTATGCAATATTCTTAAATGAAATAAGACACGAAAATATCAGTTGAAAATGATAATGAACAATTTGATAGAAATTGAAAATGTGATACACCGACATGTCCGCAACATCCCTCCTGATATGCTAAGAGCTACTGTTGAGAACACTAATGCAATTTAACTTGCTTTCAGAAAATGGTGGATATCACATTGAACATGCTTTGTAACATCTTAGAAATGATTAAAAACATTTTCAATTAAATAATAATACAGCTCGGACTCAGTTCCTTACACCATGAAGATATCCTTCATGGTGTAAGGAACTGAGTCCGAGCTGTATTATTATTTAATTTTTATTTTGCTTTTATTCTATTTTTGTTTGGGGTTTATGTTTAGTTAGGACGAAGGTTCCCTCACCACTCACCTTAGTAATGAAAAAAAGAAACAAAAAGAGAGAACTCACCGACTAGACGAAGTGCCATAGGGAAACTAATGCGCACTTGTGCTCCCAGGCGGAAGTTTGAAAGAAGTTCCACAGAAAGAAGGGGGAACACCCCACATGCACAAAGTAGAGAACTCACTAAACCTTGATAAAATAAAACATCCCAAATATGTAATAAAAAAGAATAATGTAAAAGGTCAGCGAGAAATGTCTGAAACTAGGCTGCTCAAGAAAAGACATGCAAATTTATTGTTAGAAGTTAAGTATGTAAATGAGGGGAGTGGTTCCAGAAATAATTGTGACATCACCTCAGAGTATAAAACGAGCATGACCAGAGAAGACAAGCGAGATGAGCTCCAGACAGAGATTGAGGTGAATTCCAGAGCAAGATTGGAAGCAAGTCTTGAGGATAGCGATAGGAGTGGTTCAAAGAAAAACTGGATAAAAGAAAAAGGTTCCTAGTATTGAGGTGATAGATAGGATCGTAGTTTGTAAGATTTGTTGCACATAGTTTAATTGATTGATATTGTCGACCAACCAAATGTATTGTTGATCAACCAAAGATTATGCAAAGTATTACGAAAGAAATGCAAAATGCTTAGTTGCTTTTTTCACTCATTGGGGTCTTTTTATTTGAATCTAAAACCAAAAACGAAGTGACTGTTATCAATAAATAATGAATAATAAACAATACTGTGAGTGTGATTGTCGTCCTTCATGAAAAAGCATGAAGAATCCATAAACTTGTTTCAAACAAGCAGCAATGAACTTTAATTATAACAAATTAATGCAAGTCTAAACATGTGAGTTTCATATTAATATAGTAAAATTAAACTTTTATGATCATTATTCTACAGATCTTGTATCGTTTAAAAAAATTCATGATAATGGTCTGCAGGATTAAAAATTGTGACTTTAGTGGTCCATGAGGTGAGAAAGGTTGCCGACTGCTGATATAAAGGATTGAAATTAGCTTATGAAAAATGAATAACAGCTTTTAGAAACAACTTTTAATAATTTTATAACATTATTAGTCTTCTTGGTTATTTTATCATATATTTGTAATTACAGTAGAGCTTCGTTTATCAGAATCAATTGGGGACTGGGGTTGTTCGGAAAATCGATATTTCAGATAACCGATTATGTACAAAAAAATATATTAACCTATCCCATGTTGAAATTTTTCTCCATTGTGTGTTGCTTCGCGTTGAATTTTCATCAATGTTAAGCCTAACGAAGACTATTGTATTGTTAAAAATTATTTTTTTATTTTGTACAAACAAAATAAATATATTAAAAAATATAAAAACAATAAAAAATGATACTTCAGAAGTTCAAATTTAGTATCAAAAACGTAAAATATTTGAGTAGCCCAAGACATAGCCAAAGATTGCAGCGCCACAGCACTGGTAAAAATTTAAATTTGCCAACTGGAATTCTTTCGGATAATTGACTTTCAGATAAACGACACTCTACTGTATGTATTTGTTTTTATGTATACACTTGATTGTGTTTAAGTTGTATTAGGGTTTCTCATTTCCCGGGAAATTTGCCTCCAGCGGGATTACGGGACAAGTAATTTCTTTTCCCGGGATCCCGGGATGAGATAGTAAAATAGAATTTCATATGAATAAAAAAAATCATACAGGAATATCATAAATTCGAATAATTTAATTTATTTTCTAGTAAGTAACTAAAAGTGTAGGGCCAATCTCATCCATACGGACAGGTTAGGCTCAATTAATTTATGTTCTCCTACATTATAAGATGAAAGTAAAATAAAGCGTTTCATTGTGAGTTTTAATGATTACGAAAAAAATACTAATTTATTTCTAAAGATTAAATAAAAAATAAAGTGCGATGAATGATATTTACTTTCAGCAAGTCTCTGCTGTTCAATGATACGCAAACACAATACATAGATATTACATGAACTAACAAGTAGAGACTTGTAAAGCATAGGTAATAATATGCAGCAAGAAACCTCAAGATTTCTCTTTTAGGTGAGTCTTCAAGATGCAACTTTTCGTATAATAAATAATAGAAAGAAAACCTGATATGGTAAATTATTATTGAAATGCGAGATTTCCCGGGAAAATAAAATTTCCCGGGATTTTTCTCGTAGGGAATAAATGGCGAGAATCCCGGGAAAGAAACCCTAGTTTGTATACATGATAAATTCCTGCAAACTTGACTTCGTGGGTCAAGATGACGACAAGTTATCAAAAATGACAAGCTTTATAGAATAGCAATGAAGCAATGATGCTAGCTTAAATAGTGGAATTTTCATCAAAGTATTATACATACAAATTCACATACATATTAACTATGTAACAATAGAGACTACTTTTATTTGTAGTTAAATTTTAATTAAAAAACTATTGACTAATTCAGTGGCTACTTTCAAGTTAATGACATTCATGTCATGGTGTTTTGCAGTGGCACCTCAGATAAAGGGTTAATAGGTGAAAATGATGCCATTATCAAGTGTTTCCAGTAAACAACAACTATCCTATTGTATAGAGGTAAAAATTGTTGGATTACATGTTTTTTTTGAATGACACAAAAAGTTTTACAGAATGTCAAGTTATCAAGAGTCAAGTTTCTGGGACTATAATGTGTATAAGTTTAAACATAATCACTCATGTATAAAATATAAAATCATTCATATATAAAATTATAGTCTCTATTAAAGTTATAAGTTATGTTTATTAAGCTTTTTTAATCGATTCATTTCAATTTAAAATAGAATAAAAAGGACCACAATAAAAATGCTATATTAGTAATTGCTCATACTGCTTATACACTAATATTTTCCACATAACAAAACTATTAGAACTTAAAATACTAGTTAATAACCTACCACTAATAAAATTAATTATTTTCTAAAATACAAATAATACATGCTAATTCTTTAAAAAAATATTTAATGTACAGTATATTTATGTAACAACAGTCGAAACAATCACATGTACATATATTTTTAGTACACATTTAATTAATACACTATGTACAGGTAACCCCCGTATAACATGGCACTTCTTATAGCACTGATTCACTCTAACACAGTTCGAGAATTGGGAACATCCCCCATATAACACGATGCTTTTATAGCACAGGTTCAATCTAACACAGTTCAGGAATTGGGTAAAACCCTCGTACAACATAAAATGCAATAAAGGGTGCGTTCTTTTATACCTCCACATAACTCCGCATGAGCATTCTAATTGTTTTTGTGGCTACTTTGAATGCTCTTTCAACAAATAATCCATTTAATGGTTAAATTTTACAATTGGGACCCTTTTTTTGCCTCTAAAAGCTCATTTTAGAATTATAGATTCCTCAATATGATCCTATCGATAGTGCGGGCACAGCCATCTTTCTTTCACTGTCGTTCCTAAATGCCTACAAACAGCAGCGCACTCCCATTTCAGAGTGACTGCTATTAACAAATGCACCCACAAACTGTTACCAGTTGATGATGCTCATGCTGAGATAAATGAGGATTATTCATTTTATATGATTATTATTTAAGTAAATATTTTACCAAAGTATTTTACCTATGAAAAAAATGAATAATAAATCTGATTTAAATAAGGATTTAACAACACGTTTTTTAATTTTTGGAACCTAACCCCCCTTTTCGCACTAGTTCTTTGTTTCGTATAACATGGATTCGCAATTTTCTGGAATGTAACTCCTGTATTATACGGGGGTTACCTGTGCAAGAATTTCTAGGTTTTGATTTTCTGAACTTCTTAAACAATATATTTTAGTTCGGTTTCCAATTCAAAAACAAGTACTTTACTTAATATTAAAATATATATTAAAAGAATAATCATCTCAGTTTTAAAAATGATTATTATTGACAGAACAAGAAAAGTTTATTTAGAATATTTTAAATTCTGTAACTTTAAACAGTTTAAACATGATGAATGAATCCTTTATCATATAGCACATTGTATTTTTGTATTTTGATGCATATGCACTGTTCCATATTTTAAGCACTACCACAATACAAAACTATTATATATTAATCAAACAAAATATGATTTAACCTACTTTCTCTACACAACAAAGCTGCAAAGTTAGATATAATTTATATATATATTTAATTATATCCTATTATTATGCAATATATATTAAGTATTAAGTTTATCAGCAATTTGATTATTTTGAAGTGTCAGTTACAAAATAGCTTAGCTGACTGTGCACTTTACTTTTTAACATTCATCTACTTGATATTTTACAACTGCAATGGAACATTTTAATTACGTTAAATTTTAAAACCAATTCATTGTGTTTGAAGAGGAAAACAGATGATGCCAAGCAATTTTCCTACAATTTATTGAATATAAATATCAAATATGAAAATTTATTTTAATTTCATTAAAAATAACACAAAATTTAGAAACAATTGTTTTTCAAATCATTGGATTCAGTACAAGAGTCTTTTCTGAAAATTTAGTTCTAAAAATATCAGTAATTTATATACAGTAATACCTCGACTTACGCGAACCCGGAGTTACGCGATTTTCAAATCTCGTCGATTCGTCTTTTGTTTGAGCGCCACGCAACCCTTGATTACTCACTCCTCCCACACTATTGTTCAGCTTACATGTTTGGATGTGTCGCGTGGAATCGATACATAGCTACAATTTATTTTGTTATTTATTTCTGTGTTTGTTATATCTACGAAGACTTGAGCGACTCTACTATGTCATCCAAACGAAGTAAAACTAATTCTTCTGCATCAAACAAGAAAAGAAAAACTTTATCTTTGGAATGTAAAGTTAACATTGGGTATGTTCGTAAAGTCGAACGAGTTAAACGAGAATGACGTCATCGTTATTCCTATTTCGTTAGACTTTTCGAACGATTCGTTACTAACGCGTTTAACTCGTTTGACTTTACGAACGTACCCATTATTAAAGACTTCGATACAAAAATGAAAATTTGTGAATTGGCAAAGAAGTTTGATCTACCGGAATTGTCGGTCAGAACAATTATAAAAGGCAAAGAAAAAATTCTCGAAGCTGTGAAAAATGCTCAATCTTTAAATTCAAGCATCATTCGTAAACATCACAGTATTATCGCTGAGATGGAAACAATGTTAAAATTATGGCGTAATAATCGAGTAAATGTGAAAAATTGTAAAATAATACAGGCCTAATTTGTTATACATATGTATTATCTAAGACTTTATTAAACATTTTTTTTCTAAATTATTGTTTTCTTTAGTCTCCAGCCCCAATTAAAAATTATTTGTATGTATTTATATGCGAAATTATACCCTGACTTACGCGGTTACCGCTCGGTCCCACCTATCGCATAAGTTTGGGGTATTACTGTACATACACACACTAATTTTTATAAAAATTACAGCTGTTGTTGAAACTTTGTTTAAAACATACCTCTATTATAAATTGAAATTAGTATAGCCTCAAAAGAGAAATCAGTTTCTCCTTGCTGAAAGCTACACTCTTATCATTCTTAGTCACTTCCAAGTAAATAGTGAAAAGGAACATGATGTAAGAGATGTTAGTGTTGCAAAACAATTCAAGCATTTCCTAAACAAAAGTGCCACACCCCCTTAAGTTATAATATCACTTTCACATATAACTTTAGTTTCTATTTTAAATAGAGTATAATATAAACAAAGAAAACTAGAACATACAAATTTATTTTTAGAATTTACAAATTTTTAAGATTATTTTCAGACCATAACAAGTAAAATTACTCTTTTTTATCCGACTTTGAGAAATTCAGTTAAGCAGACAAGAAATACTAAACCTATATTGCCAATAGCTCCATTTTCAATAAGTTCATACAATCCAAATTTTACAAATATATATTATATACCTATACCAGCTGTTACCGATGACTTTGCCCACACGGATTTTTCAAGCAAACCCCATTTAAATTCAGTATTTCAACAACCATAGTAATTGTTATATAACACCTACTGTTGAGAATGATGAGAATTGCCAAGAATCAAACAAACTATTTTCAATTTGATCAATTTTCTGGAACGTTTACAATCGTTCTATAATTGAACCAATATGCAATAACAAATTCAAATTTAAAATGGTTCAAACATTTGGTTAAAAAATCGAAATATATAAAAATATTTATAACAGTGTCTGAAATGTTATCAATTTAATACACCTAAGTACTCAATGAAGACTAAACATAGTTGAAAAAAAAAAAAAAAAAAAAAAAAACCATCCCTTCTTAGCGTGCATTCTCATGTCATAGCTTACTAAAACATAGTTAAAAACAAAAAAACCACATCTATAATAGTACAGTAGAAGCTGTTCTTCACATTAAGACTTAATCCTTTCCCTCTCCCCCACGGGAATTTCGAAAAATCCCTTCTTAGTGTGCATTTTCATGACGTACCCTAACTGTGTATAAAATTTCACCTCTTTAGGTTCAGTGGTTTGTTCTGGGCAATGATGAATCAGTCAGTCAGTCAGTCACTCAGGACAAGTAATTTTATATATTTAGATTTGAATTAATATATATAAAATTGTATCAAAAATTACAAAAAACAGATTTTTTTTTTTGAATAAATGTTTATAAATTTCATTTACAGTTCTCATAAAAAGTAACTAATCTAACCTACAATCAATATATTTAACATTAATATTTATTTTTGTGGCGTAATAAACACTAGTATTGTGTTTTATTCTAAAGACACATGGCAAATTTTCCATCAAATTCCAAAGTCAACTAATAAAGGGAATTTGATGGAAAATTTGCCATGTGTCTTTAGAATAAAACACAATACTAATGTTTATTACGCCACAAATATAAAACAGGACACGGTTTCAAAAAGAAAATTAAAAAAAAAAAAAAAAAATTAATATTTATACTTCGAAAAGACAATCAGATTTTAGAAAGATATAAATTTAAGTGCAAAATGAAAACTAGAAATTAAACAAATATACCATTCAGCAGTTCTTTCTGTAATAGTCTATGACACATCAATACATCAGCTTATTGGAAGGAATAGTCATGCCTTGTGCCAGCAAAAATTACTTAATGTTTGTTTTTTTGTGAGTATGAATATCATCAGAAATTTTTAGGAAGTTATTATTTAAAGACTTCATAAAATAAACACACATTTATTATCACAACCACAAACTGACAAAGATTAGAAAAAAACATTATTATTAGTACAATTTTATCTACTACTTTAAAAATATAATTATGCCAACAAATCATTTTTAGTAGTTTAATAAAATTACTGTATATATAATATAAACAAATATTTAACTTTCACTTTAACTACAGAAATCATACATACTGAAAAAAGATAATTCAGCATCAAAAAGTAAACAAAATACATTAGATTTTATCTTGTTTGAACATTCCTAATTATGATGCAAATAAAATTTTATTATCAACTGTAGTGAAAAAGATACCTGAAAAACATCAAACATATCCAAAGTATAAAAATTTTTCTATATAATGTAACACAGCTTTGTTTAAATCAATACACTGCACAATTACTATTCTTAGATTCCTATTGCTTATGTACTATGGGGTAAAACTTATATAATATGCCCCACAAGAGAGATCTGTTTAAAGCACTTAAGAGTAATTTGAAATAAATTTCCACTTGCTCTAAGTAAGGTCAGGAAGGACTCATATAGGAAGGACAACTGTATTAATTTTAAAAATCATATCATCTGCACAACATGGAAATATTTTTAAGTGATAGTCATAGTTTGGCATTAATTGTTACTTTATTTTTTGAACAGTGCCTTTTGAATTTGGTTTGATTCTTTTAAATTCCAAGGCACTGTTCAACTATGGAAATGGAAGAGTCATGAAATCTGCAATGGTTTTTTTTTTCTGGTTTTAAATATTGGGTATCTTTAATTGTTTTCTTCTGTGGAACAACTGATGTTTGAAATCACCAACAGTTTTTTCATTTTATCATCTTATTTGAAACAATGCTGAATATAGCCTTTAAGAGGCTGAAAATAATTTGATTTTTATTAATGTTTAATTGCTAAATAAATAAGATTAATGTGATTCATTTATTCTTCTCCTTTAAATAATTAATAAACTAAATAAATATGATCATTAAAATCCAGAAATATATATATTATTTAAAAAATTTTAATTAATTAATTAAATTATATTTAGAAAATAATGGATTTATTATTTAATAATAAACTTTATAAGGTACAAATTATAAAGTTTTCTAAACAGTTTAATTATTAACCCTAACTATCAAGAGTATTTAAAATCATACTTGTTTTTATTTTAAAATTAAGATTAATAGAAATTTTACAAAATTTCAATGTTGAGAGTAATCTGATAATATTCAAACACAGTCGATTCCACTTAATTGAGACATGTTAGAACTAAACTATTTTGGCCCAATTAAGCAAACTAATAATAAATTCTAAAATAAAATATGTAATACATATTTATTTACCTATGTAGGTAAAAAATAATAATTAGGTACCTATTTTAATGCTTTATTAAACCAAAATACAGAAAACATTTGTACTATAAATTTGCCAGATTCACGACAATAGACAACTGATTCACATTATGCTAGTGTTGCCAAATACAGTATTAGTGGTGACATACATAAGGATTGACCATTTGATTTGCTCCTGATAAATTATTTTTCCTTTCTCCCTTTTTAGTTAGAACATGTTCTAACTAAAAATAGAGAAAGGAAAGAGTTTGTCCAAAAGTAACCTTATGGTCTTCCTTTGAGCACAGTTTCCTTTACTTGGAGATGGGCCACTTCAGCAGGAGCATCCACAGAATCCACCAGCTCCAGATGCTGGTCTCAACAATCTGATGGCTGCTGTTTGAATCTAGATGTAATTATGCACACAATACCTTCCAAGGAAACTCTAGCTGTCTTCCAACTCAGTGGAGAAACCTTGAAAACTTGTCCAGAAATCTTTGTCCCTTTGCTTTTAAAGGGATCGTCTGGTCCAGTCCAGAGCAGAGCCAGTAGCTTACATTCAGGTCCATCTCAGACAGGATCCCTGTGTGATATGTCCTGCTATGGTGACCCTCTCCAGAAAAATTGAACTGCCCAATGCATGAGTGAAAGACAAAATCGCTTTGTCTTTGCCAATTGTTTATGTACACTAATGTTGTGTAGGCCTGCATCTACATATTTTTGGAAGATCCCTAAAATACATCAAAACTTGCTAAATTCCTTTTCTGCTACTGTCCCAATTAAGCAATTAAATTATGTATTAATTTATCAGTTTGGTTTCCATTTTTTGAGATTTGGCTCAATAAAGCAGCTGCCCTGATTAACCAGTGGCCTAATTAAACGGAATCGACTGTATTGAAATCATCAATTGCTATTTATCAATCATGCTTAAGAATTAATTTGTATTTGAATCTAAGTCATTTTTAAGCATGACTTGTGGTTTCATATAAGATCCATTATAGTTACAGTTTAATAATTTATATTTATTGTTTTATTAACCAATACCTAAGAATAGTTATTGCACAATGTATTGATTTAAACAAAACTGTGCATAATTATATAGAAAGACTTTTTATACTTTGGATATGTTTTTCAGGTATCTTTTTCACTACAGTTGATAATAAAATTTTATTTGCATCATAATTAGGAATGTTCAAACAAGATAAAATCTAATGTATTTTGTTTACTTGTTTTTAACATTTGTATATATCAGCACCTAAATAAAGATAGATTGTAATTCAATTCTTTTTATAATCAAGCATGTAATTCATGCTTGATTATAAAAAGGTATAATTCCAATTTGATAAATTCTAAAATAAAAATTTATCATCAAAACAAAATTAGAAAAAAGTTTCTTTGGCAATTTTTAAAAATCATATCTATTTAAAAACTTCCAGATAAAGACAAAATTATACTTATTTTGTAAGCTAGAATATAGCTTACAAAGATTAGAGTTCCAATATAATTTGATTTTGATTACTGCAGAAAGTTAAGTGCACTTTTTACAGAAGAAAGAAGTTCAACAGAATCAGATTATAAACTAATTTACCAATTCATCAACATTATGTTAGTATTTTTTATATTCCATGTTAATTCTTCAAAAGTAAATTGAGTATTTTTTATGTTAATATTTAACAGCCGTATATGATTATTGTTCAAAATTACATGTTCTGTTTAAAATTTTGAATGGTTTGCCAACAAGATTACTGAATAAACAACATTAGATATAATTTTAAATTATTTTATTTGTAGTCAATTTGTTTGGGATAATCACACTTTGCTGTAATAATAATTTTAGATTCACTTGAAGTGAAAACCAATACTAAATACTTTTGCTAAAATTAAAAAATGAATAATTTCATATTTTTGTATTAATTGAAACTTATTATTTTTTTAAATTTAGACCATTCCATATCAAATGATCAAATCACATTAACTGATCATCAGATTTTGCTCAAATGGTGTGTGTAGCATCCTAGATAGTCAGGTGAGGTGACTTGATCACTTGACATGGAATGATCATTTACACAAAACATAACTGTATATTGTTATATTTAAACTATTTTCACTCTGAATGTAATAAGAAAGATGATTAAATAAACTTTTTTTTATTTTTTATTTTCCAATGACAATTAGCATAAAACTTACTAAAAAAGATGGTCCTATTTAGTTTTTTCCAAATAAAAATGTTAAGGTAGCTAAAACTAAAACAATTTAAATGTTTCAAAATCATTGAAAAATAGAGAGGATTTCTAATTTACATTAGTTGTATTCTATGTCAAAAATTCACACACAATTTTTTTCATTTTATTCAACAAAAATTATAAATTAGTTATTTATATCAGATGTCAATGGAATTCTGTTATATTATGGACTATAGTTATCTCTATATAGAGAATGTTTTTCCCCGCTCTTGTAGAAAAACAGGAGTATAGAACCATACCAAATCCAAGAGTAATCTTTGATAAAATTGTCTGCTCTAAAATTTCCTTTTATGCATCTATAACCTTTCTGAGAATAAGAATGGAGCAAATGTTCATTAGTCTACATATGAATGTGGAATTATTTTCCCTTGCATTACAAATCAGAACATATATTTCTATCTATCTAATAATATATATATATATTTATATATTTTTATTAGATACAGATAGAAATATAGCTAGAAATAAATACAGTGGTACCTCAGGTTACGAACGCCTCAGCATACGAAATTTTCAGGATACGACATGAAATTCGAACATATTTTTGCTCCACGATACGAACAAAAACTCACCATACGACGTTTCATTAGTTCGCATTTTTCATTTGTTTTTCTTACTACAGTTATTTTTTTAAATGTATTACTTGGCTTTAATTTGAGTATGTTTTTCGCGTTGGAAC
>NW_019386424.1:0-30742 GCF_000671375.1 Centruroides sculpturatus | reverse complement strand
ACAATATCAAAAGCGCTCAGCAACTAACTAAAGATAAACAAAACACCTTTTTTGCCGAGAAATATAATTTTTAAACAACAAACGTTTTCAGCCTAATTAATAGGCCATCTTCAGGTTGAAAAATACAACGGAACGTAAATGTTCCATGAATAGAACATAAAAATTTAAATCAAAAATTTTACAAGAGAAAATAACGGAAGAATATTTAAAAATTAAAATAAAACACTAATACAAAAATAACATAAATCCTCAATGTATTAATTCTGGTCGGAGCTTAAAACGTTTGTTGTTTAAAAATTATATTTCTCGGCAAAAAAGGTGTTTTGTTTATCTTTAACAGCATATAACATCATATGATGTGATATATTTTCAAAACTTTTATTCTGTTCTATTTTACTGTTTACTGCCACTACCTTTGTTGCTTAGCCATAGCAATGAAGTGATACACATCTGCAATCCAGCACATCAGCTCCATTCTTATTCTGAAAAATACTATAGTTAAGTAAGGTACACCTAAAACTTAGCCACATCATCTTAAAAGGTCCTATCACTGTTCACCCAGAGAAATGTTAAAATTTATATATATTTAGTAAACAGTTTAGTTTTGCTAGAGTGAATCATGCAGCATTGATCATGTGCTGTAAATATACATCAGAGACTAACCTCCCGTTGGCAACATACCTCACACCATGTAAGCTTTTTTAATTCCTTTTATAAAAAGAAAAACACTAATTTTAAACAGGTTTGAAATTTCAGTATTTTGATTTTAATTTTTTATAGATTTTCGTAAGTCATTCAACACAAACAAATTTCAGAAAAATATATCTCAAAGAATCTTTATGTATCCTAGCTTCCTTTGGTTTTTTGCTTATATAGAGATAGTTTGTTAGGTTTATAGGCTAGCATGATGCCAAAGATATCTGAAAAAGTCTTTTCAAAATATTTATAGAAGTTTATAAAAATTATCGAAGTTAAGATTTTAGTTAAGCTGTTTTTAGTAAATTTAAAAAGTTACACATATCTAATGAAATTAAAAATTTAAATGCAAAGAACAGATTTATCAAAATATATAGATTTTATTGATAGTAATATTGTTTCAGTTATGGTTATACAAGCTGTTTTCCTAATCTATTATCAGCTAAGAAATTAGATCATTAATTATAAAAAAAAAATCAGAAAATAAAAATTTATCTAGTTATATAAATATGTAGCAGTAAAGATTTTTACATAATAATAAATTATTATTCTTATGTAAAAATCTTTACTGCTACATATTATTACACATTACTATACATATTATTATTATTCCATAAGATATTTTGTTAAATTAATTAATGAAATGTTTTTAAGTAAGTGTAGAATAACTGGTAGATTATAATTTATTTGATCAAAAATAAAACTAATCTTAAAAGAAATTTATCATCATTAATGTCAAAGTTCTTTAATATTTATGCATATGCATGGTATTATAAGTTTACTGAAAAGCAATCTGTGAAATATGAAAAATTGATAATAAAAATGCATTTTAAGTTTAAGTTATCATTAATGCAAGTTTTATCTCATCTAGTTTTTTTTACATTTATCACTTTAAATTATCACTTAGAATAATGAAGTAGAGAAACAATCAATGCAGTCAAACTTGCATAAAAATTCAAATAATTCTTTGTATATTGGACAGATTGTTTAAAATTTGGAACCAAAGATATTATATTTGATTTTAAAATGTCAAGTACCCTTTGAAAAAAAACAATTTAAGTTTGATTTTTCATTCTTAAAAATGAATCTTTTTAATACTAAACCTTTTATTTTTTAAATTATTTTTATTATACAATATTATATGCATTAACATCAGCATGTTATTACTTGATTTTTTTTTTATTCATAAATGTTTAACTTTGTTTCTTTCCTACCAATTTCATTTAATAATTTATTAATCTCATTACTGTTAATAATGTATGATGTAAATTAAGAAGACATATTTCATCATTTTTTTTAAATGTTTTTTTTAAAATATTTTTACTACCTGTACAGTAGTATCTTAGGATATGAAGACTTCAGCATATGAAATTTTTAGGATACGACATGAAATTCGAACATATTTTTGCTCCATGGTACAAACAAAAACTCACCATACAACATTACATTATTTCGCAGCACCACTGCCATGGTCACGTGTTCTTTCTGTTTATCGGTCTCAGTCCATGTGTTTGCTTTGTTGTGGAAGGATCTCACTCGATAAAGGAAATCTTGAGATATTATCAGAAAGTGGCTGATTTTATTGAAAAGAAACATCCCAAAAAGGTTCACACTGGCCATACTGCTTCTCAGTTTAATGACATTTGCCTAAGTCATTTTAGAAACATTTTAAAAAGTAGGCAAAGCCAAACCTCTTTGGATAGATATTTTACCAAGCAACCTCTATCCAGTGAAAGTGCTGGTGCAAGTGAAGGAAAGAAAGCAAAAAGCAGTGAATAAAAAATTTTAAAAAATTAGTGTTAAGTTATTTTTAAGTTATTGTTACATTATGTTATGTAAGTTAAGTTTTAGTATCGTTACCTTTGAGGATAGACAACGGTGGAGGTGTAAACTGGTGGCAGAGGAGAGGGAGAAGGGAAAAGTGCAAATAAAACTACATTTTTTTAAATGAATTATTATTCTATTATGGTTATTTATATATTTACAACTACAAAATGCATTTTTAGTGTTTTCCTTACTATAGTTATTATTATTACTTTTTTAATGTACTACTTAGCTTTAATTTGATTGTTTTTCATGTTGAAACGAATTATTTGGTTTTACATGTAATCGTATGGGAAAAAATGATTCACCTTAAGACATTTTCATGATACGATCTCAGTTTCGGAACAGATTAATTTCGTATCCTGATGTACTACTGTATCACATATGCAAGAAAAATCATAACAAAAATCACACAAAAGAAGCAAGCACATTTCAATGATTAAATCCAGCCAAACGGTTTCTACTTGAAAGCATTAATTAAGTTGCTAATTTTTGAAGTTTGAGAAATTGAAAATCAAATATAGTTATTTGCACATCATAATTAAGTTCATTCAGCTTGTTTACAAATAAATTTCTAAGTGAATCTATCTGCATTTGTCTAATAAGTGATACTCTCATAAAAGCATCAATTTTATCAATTTTTTTACATAAAAGCAATAAAATTTAAGGATTAAATTAATAAACAACATTAACAATNTTCTTATGTAAAAATCTTTACTGCTACATATTATTACACATTACTATACATATTATTATTATTCCATAAGATATTTTGTTAAATTAATTAATGAAATGTTTTTAAGTAAGTGTAGAATAACTGGTAGATTATAATTTATTTGATCAAAAATAAAACTAATCTTAAAAGAAATTTATCATCATTAATGTCAAAGTTCTTTAATATTTATGCATATGCATGGTATTATAAGTTTACTGAAAAGCAATCTGTGAAATATGAAAAATTGATAATAAAAATGCATTTTAAGTTTAAGTTATCATTAATGCAAGTTTTATCTCATCTAGTTTTTTTTACATTTATCACTTTAAATTATCACTTAGAATAATGAAGTAGAGAAACAATCAATGCAGTCAAACTTGCATAAAAATTCAAATAATTCTTTGTATATTGGACAGATTGTTTAAAATTTGGAACCAAAGATATTATATTTGATTTTAAAATGTCAAGTACCCTTTGAAAAAAAACAATTTAAGTTTGATTTTTCATTCTTAAAAATGAATCTTTTTAATACTAAACCTTTTATTTTTTAAATTATTTTTATTATACAATATTATATGCATTAACATCAGCATGTTATTACTTGATTTTTTTTTTATTCATAAATGTTTAACTTTGTTTCTTTCCTACCAATTTCATTTAATAATTTATTAATCTCATTACTGTTAATAATGTATGATGTAAATTAAGAAGACATATTTCATCATTTTTTTTAAATGTTTTTTTTAAAATATTTTTACTACCTGTACAGTAGTATCTTAGGATATGAAGACTTCAGCATATGAAATTTTTAGGATACGACATGAAATTCGAACATATTTTTGCTCCATGGTACAAACAAAAACTCACCATACAACATTACATTATTTCGCAGCACCACTGCCATGGTCACGTGTTCTTTCTGTTTATCGGTCTCAGTCCATGTGTTTGCTTTGTTGTGGAAGGATCTCACTCGATAAAGGAAATCTTGAGATATTATCAGAAAGTGGCTGATTTTATTGAAAAGAAACATCCCAAAAAGGTTCACACTGGCCATACTGCTTCTCAGTTTAATGACATTTGCCTAAGTCATTTTAGAAACATTTTAAAAAGTAGGCAAAGCCAAACCTCTTTGGATAGATATTTTACCAAGCAACCTCTATCCAGTGAAAGTGCTGGTGCAAGTGAAGGAAAGAAAGCAAAAAGCAGTGAATAAAAAATTTTAAAAAATTAGTGTTAAGTTATTTTTAAGTTATTGTTACATTATGTTATGTAAGTTAAGTTTTAGTATCGTTACCTTTGAGGATAGACAATGGTGGAGGTGTAAACTGGTGGCAGAGGAGAGGGAGAAGGGAAAAGTGCAAATAAAACTACATTTTTTTAAATGAATTATTATTCTATTATGGTTATTTATATATTTACAACTACAAAATGCATTTTTAGTGTTTTCCTTACTATAGTTATTATTATTACTTTTTTAATGTACTACTTAGCTTTAATTTGATTGTTTTTCATGTTGAAACGAATTATTTGGTTTTACATGTAATCGTATGGGAAAAAATGATTCACCTTAAGACATTTTCATGATACGATCTCAGTTTCGGAACAGATTAATTTCGTATCCTGATGTACTACTGTATCACATATGCAAGAAAAATCATAACAAAAATCACACAAAAGAAGCAAGCACATTTCAATGATTAAATCCAGCCAAACGGTTTCTACTTGAAAGCATTAATTAAGTTGCTAATTTTTGAAGTTTGAGAAATTGAAAATCAAATATAGTTATTTGCACATCATAATTAAGTTCATTCAGCTTGTTTACAAATAAATTTCTAAGTGAATCTATCTGCATTTGTCTAATAAGTGATACTCTCATAAAAGCATCAATTTTATCAATTTTTTTACATAAAAGCAATAAAATTTAAGGATTAAATTAATAAACAACATTAACAATTAAGAATAAAACATATATATATATATATATGTATATTTATTTCACTTTAATATCGAGTTATTTAACATTTAGGCCTATCTAAAAAATTTATTTTCTTGAAATCTTTATATTCTTGATAATAATATTATAGTAAATGTTTATTATTATTATAAAAGTATATTTTAAAATTTTAATATATATACTTTACCTATACAAAATCTGACACTTTGATACAAATTAATAAGTCTTGACACCATGTACAGTACCTTTTGATGTTTGATTAGAATAATGTAACTGAAATTAAATATGAATTATGTAACAAAGAATTTTATGAATAGTGGCTTATTAAGAAGAATATATATCAAATGACAATATAATTTATACCATCTTATAGGCCTAATACATGTAATACAAGTTATTGACAAAAAACAGATTTTGTAGATCTCTGGTTATTATTAAATTCAATGGAAGATTATATGATCTATTCAAATTTATTTGGAACAAACATGAACAATTTTAAATATATTGACTTGAATATAAAATATTTAAAAACATCAATGTTCCTAATTTATTGATTCCAGAGAATTTTTAAGTTTTGAAATTCAAAATTAAAGAATTTAATATTGTTATATTTTGAGATGCCATGAAGTGTTGATACTAAACACTGGACTTTTTCACATTCACTTTATTAAAATATAATTTAAAGGAGGACACAGAGAAGAATTTAGTATTCATTAAAATTATATTTATATGATTCTTTAATGTAATTAATATAAAATAAATCTTATATGTATGTCTTCATGTATCTATACATTGATACTAAATACAACTCAATATCTCAACATGTAACACTCATTAATGTATAAAAATTATTTAAAAAATTTTTGCAATAGTAGTAATAACATCAATTTTATGAAATATTTTATTTTTAATATGACTCACTTATTTCAAGAATTCTGGATTTTCCTTTTAATAAGTTTATGTTTAGTAGTGTGTGACATACAATTACATGAATGAACTTGAATTGTGCTATAAATGTGATAAATTCATTTTAGGTTATTATTTAGTCGACAAATTTTGTGGTTATTCAGTTAAAATTGTTATTAAAATTTTTACACAAAACAAAACTTTACATATCTTATATTGTAATTCTAATTTTAAGATACTAGCAAAAATAAATATTTTAAAACCTACCGAAGTAAGCAAGAATACAGTTGATTTTGATGGTGAAGCGATTCTGATTATTAACATAATTTTGAAAATTCTGTACAGTATATAACATTCCAAAATCCAAAAAGCATATTATTTATTTATATCATTAGGAATAGCAAAGTTATATAATACAAACATTAGTTTATAATAGTAAAAATAAACAAGATAAAAAATGATGATAATAATATATATAAATTTGGATTATTATTATTATTATTACTATTAATGGATTTTTGATTAACTATTACCAATAATTTAATGTTGCGTGTGATTTGATTAATATACAACATAATAAGTACTATATAAAATATAATGTAACAATATAACTAGTAATGCAAATCACCCTGAAATGTACTAATTTAAATTCAAAAATAATTCCTTGAAAAACAGATGAGAAAAACACCATTAAAAACTTTTAAACCATTTCTATTTAAAATCCACATATATTTGTTTCAATTATAATAAAAAGTATTCCAAACAAAAATAAAATTTATACAATGTAACAACAAGCTGGCAATACTAATTATTTTTTCTCACTTAATGGGAAAAAATTAATGAATCCAAATTCAAATAGTATTTTTTATTGTATTTTTTGAAATGAATAATAAAATAAATATATTATGCATTATTGTTCACTATAACTACATCAATGCAAGGAAAAACATTAAAAATAAGAATTTGATTAATGAATAATAATATATAATTTGATTAAAAAGTTAGCTTTATAATACCAAGAAGTTTAATTTAAAAATAAATTTTAACTTTCTTATTACTTCCTGTTAGAACATTTTTACTTTTGACATTAAAAATAATTTATAAGTAAACATTTTTTTTTAGATATTTAAAATTTTCATTCATAAATATTTATACACATTTTAGGGATTAATTGTATTCTTTAAGCCCCAATTTTTTTAAAAGGCAAGATTAAAATATTATAAAAATATATTTAACATTTATTTTTATAATATTCTTCTGAAATTTCATATAATTTATCCAAAATCACACAGATACAAAGTATGAGAAAATAATCACACTGAATTAATATTAAGTTTTGCTCCTTTGAAATTGCTGATGAAGTTCCTACAAGTATAATCTTGTTTTTTTATAGAGTATACAGGATAAGCTTCATTAATAAGGTATCTTTTATTGTTAAAGCCATTATACCGAATTCATTAATTTATTCAACATTCTAATAATTCTACATATTTAACACCGTACTACAAAAAAAGGATTACAATTATGATTCATATCTGTTAGAATACAGTCTGCCTAACACGTGTAGATTTATTCATAAATTTCAAACACACAAAGGAGGAAAATGCCTATAACATATTACATGAAATATTCTTAAATTTTTCTTGAAAATTCAGAAATACAAAAATGCAGAGTGTAATTTTAATTAGGCATATTTCCTTTCTCGTAGGTGTATTTAAGTTATATTTAAAGTTATATTTTTGATTTCGGAGATAGACGATTTGGTTCACATTTTGGATAACCGTAAACGAGTGTTGTAACTCGGTTACGATTTCTAATTCCATTACATCTCATCTTCTCAAGTTACGAATACACGACCAGAAACTAAACACGAAATTTAATTTTAAAATAAGTGAAAAAAAAAAAAAAGCGCATTTTGAATTACTCAATTATTAAATTTAGAAATGGATTATGCTTGCCAACAGCTGATGGAAAAACATTTAGGAATGAATAAAAATAAACGAATAAAAAGGAAAAAAAAACTTAATTTGCTTGTAAATTTTTTTTTCTTGAATTATTGCAATTGGATACATTTGAATTATTCTAGATAAAATTTTAATTCTATAATATTGATGTTTGAAATAAATGGTGGGGGGAGTTCTCCTCCTCGTCGTCGAGTTTATTCACGTTACGTTGTAAGTAAATTAATAATAAAAAAAAACTGAAATTATCTGTTCGATATCGAATTTACTATCGAATTATCAGTAATTGTATTTATCGAGAAGATAGAAAAGGTCATATAATATGTTTTAAGTCCCGGTTTATATAATTAACATAATTAAACCATTACGTGGTTTAATTGTAATTAAACACGAAGAAATTCACACGCGAATATAATCTATTTCGAGCAAAACAACAAACCTTATATTTCCGGAAGTTCTTTTTAATGAATGGAGTTGTTAGGCCTAAATCTCTTAACTCTAGAACCGTTTCCTGATATTTTAATCAAACGTATATTAAAATCGAATAGAACTTCTCACCTGTAATATATCGTATCGGATCCAACGAATTAAAGAAGAAAAAACCGAAAGACAATTCTAACGAAGGTCTTTCTCGTTCTTTTTCTTTTTTTTAACCAACGACGCAATCCACTTCTGTTAAGCCTAACCACATCGCGTCCGTTGCTTCGAACGCAGCCCAGCCCAGCGGAATAGCCTCGAACCCGTGCTCCTTTCCAGATAAACGGCGTTTTAAGATGGAAATCTCATTTTAACGGGAAGGTATGCTTATGAAAGGATGGAAGTATGGCGTATTCGTTGGGAGTGTTGTAAGTTTCATTGGTTTAGCAATTTATCCAATCATCATTTATCCCTATTTTCATATCGACGAATATAGTAAGTGTATTGTTGTTTAATTATTTATTTATTTTTTTTTTGTCTTTTTTTTAATTGTGACGTCGACTTTTTCTCTTGTTTATTTTCAGAGGAAATCCAGAAAAGAAACAGGAGGAATATTGATCAAGAAGCTGTTCAACCTGGCGGTATGTTGTGTTGAATTGTTTATTATTATTATTATTATTTTTATTTTTTTTTTGTAAATATCTGTTATTTTACAGGCTCGGTTTGTTATTTCTATTTGAACATTGTGAGTGGTTTGCTGCAAAATCATCCGGTTGCTTGAAATAGAAACAGAGTTTACAATGCTCTTAAGTAGTTGAGGTTAATGATGGTGTTGCTTTAGTCGATGAATTAGAGTGTATTTTAAAATAGATGAGATGGTACGGTGGTGCCTGGCTTTGTGGGGCACGGGCAAATTTGAATTAGGTGGCTCAGAGTACAGTGTTGATTTCAAATGTTTTTTTCCAGTATTCTCATTCATTTTTTAACACTATGTCTAGAGGGTTAAGTTCTGCACTGCACTCTGCACCATGCTGGCAATCTAAGGCCCGACTTTAAATTTCGATATTCTTACTACAGTAATGAGTTTTGCTCGCAATTCTTCTGATTGAAGTATAAGTATATAGTACTAAAGCACCTTAAGAAGATTCTGTAAAGTGTTTTAGAATTTATAAAAGATTGATTTGGGGCTCCCTTTTGGTGGAGACTTTGGGTAATTGCCATTTTTGCTTGTAGGATAATATGCCACTAAGATGATAAGATTCTAGTTTTGAATGAGGGGGTGGCAAATCAATAGGACAATTATTGCAACTTATTTGCAGTTGATTTTTGTATGATTGTTATGTTTCTTTATACGTAATAGATCATACAGTAATTAAAGTAAAAACAATGTGATTTGGTTGGAAGTTTAATTGCAGTTTTATTTTTATGTTAAGAATTTAGGAGTTTTTACTTTAGGATTTTTATAAACTGTGTTATAATATATATCTTTTTCTTATATGGCTATTACTGTTTATATGAATTTTAGATTGCAACCAAGTGCTCGGAGCCAGATTTGCACATAAGTTAAATAAACACTGTAGCTTAGGGTAAATAGCATTGATTTCAATATACAGATACATATTATATGCACTGTTTATGCTTTGTAAGGAAACCAAAACTTTACTTTTGGCAAACAAAATGAAAAAACATTTTTGGCTATTACTTAGTAGTCTTCAGTTTCAATTAACAACACTAAAAACTTCTCTTTGGTACAAGTTAACATTGATTAAAACTGAGAATAGCTAAATATTAACTGAAAATGTTTTTTCATCAGGAATTAAATTTTGGTCTCCTTAAAAAGCAATTGTCTAAATGTATAAACAGTAAATGTGATATCAAGTTTTGTAAATTATGATGATATTGTATGTACAGTATTTGTGTTATAATTGAAGCATTTTTTCTGATTGGAATAATTCTTTATTGTAACTGACAAATTTAGCATCCAGATTTTTAAAAATTATTTCATCATATGAATAATAAAAACAATTTTTATCCTTCAATTTTAGGGGTATGGCACTACTTAAAATATTAGTAGGGAGCCAGAATGCTTTCACCCCTTTAGAGTTGATATTATGATATGAATAAGTCTATGAATTATAGCATTGAATATATTTGTATTTTTAAGTAAATGTTGAAATAGGTTATACTGTATTGTAACTTTTACATACAGTATATTAATACATTGATTACATTACGCAATAATTATACCAATGTTTACTTTGATTAAATTAAGTAATACAGCAAACAAGATGTGTAATTAATAACTATATTATCTAATTTAATCATGATAAGACTAATACAATTATTGAATAATGAAGTCGTATTAGAAAATGTAAAATATGTGCAGTATGATTTAAGAGAGAAACTTTGGAAATCAGTTGGAAATGATTCCAATGTCTTTGATAGAAAACACACCTTAATATTTCAGCAAAAATAAATGTGATGTAACAATATATGTTCTTAAATGCTGTTCTATTTTTATCCTATGTTTCAGATACATTACCTGATGATGTCAATCTAATGATGGTCTATAAAAAACATTTGTTTAATTAATTCACTTTTACTGAAATGTCAAGGTGTGTTTCTATTAATTAATTGTTTAAGTTTCGTTTATGTAATGTCATTAAGTTTAAAAAATAAATTATTAAAATAATTAATGTACAGTAGAGTCCCATACAATGCGCAAATAAAGCAAGCAACACCCTCAAATTTTGTCAATTAGAGGTGTTTTTTTTTTTCAACTTATAAGCCAAGGTTTAAACTTTCATAAATCGTGTGATAAATTAGGTTTTGATAATGTGATTTCCTATAATGCGTAACGAATCCACTGAATTGTACGGGACTCTATTGTAATTGCTAAAATATTTTATACTAATGAAAACTGTAATTTATATAAAAATGTTTGTGGTTTTGCTTTACCAATTCAAGTAAAGTTGAACAAAATGTAAACTTTATAATCCTGTACAGTGGGTGATCGGTTAACGAACATAATTCGTTCCAAGACTTTGTTCGCTATCCGAATTGTTCGTTAACCGATTATCGATTTACCATAGGTTTTAATTGGAATTTAATTAATTCGTTCTGGAGACTGCCAAAAATAAAAAAATATATACTTTCTTACTACATTTATTTATACGTAATAATAAAAATACATACATGCACAATCTTGCGTTTTTATTAGTCATGTTTTTTCCGTTTGAAAGGGTTAAAGAATCTGTCTAATGTCGATTGCTTTTCTCTCTTCTTCAGGATTTTTCGTAAGTAATTAATAGGATTGCAATTGTAGAAATCCCCAGGCCTCAACCTGGTTTGGATGCCATTCTAAGACCGTTGTTCTGACATCTTCCCACTTCTTCAAAAGAACTTTAATAGCAAATATCGGCATTAATCCTCTTTTTCAGAAGAAGATTCGCCGAGTTTCTTGGTGTTCTTCATTCTAGAGTTTTTGACGTTCTTTTGTCGTCAGGTCCATTTCAGGTTCCATTATGAACTCTTCGATGTTCTTTATTTCTCAGATGTGACTTTTGTTACTCCTTTAGCTGCTCGAGTCTTCCTAATTATACAGTATTTTTCCTAAATAAGATTGAACTACGGCCTACTGTAGACCTATTCACGCCATACTGCCCAGCAACATTAGGCATCTTCTGCCCACTCTCTACCTTTGCTATTATACTCTCATCTTTCGAAAAGAAAAACAGACGCAAAACTTAATGAGTGCCTACTTGACAGTCTCGCGAATACATAAAAGAATTGTTTTGTCAGAAAAATAAAAGGCTGGAATTACAACGGAGATTTTCAAAGTTTGGAGGAATACTATCCGATTGGTATATACCGGCTTGAGCGTCGATGTCGACGTCTCCCACACTCCGAAAAGTTTCGAATTGTTGCCTGAAGACAAGAGAAGACCAATTGGTATTCATTATTTTACGTCGCTTCTTCTTGTGTTCGTTCTGTGCAGTGTTCGTTATCCGATCATGTGTTCGTTGTCCGAACATAAAAATCTTTCGCAAAAGTGTTCGTTATCCGATCTGTTCGTTAACCGATCATCCACTGTATATTGAATTTGCACCTAATAAATTGTCTAATAACATGTTTTCCTTAATTGTTTTACCACTCTTTTTCTGTATAATTTGTTTCTGCTTTTTATTTATTTATCCAAACAAGTCCCTTTAATTCACTATTATTTATATACCACATTATTATTACATATCTTACTAAATAGAATTATTTTAAATGTTTACATTTATTTGGAGATAATCCAAATAAATGTATTGTAAACATTTATGATTAACCTGATTTTATCTCACAAAAAATTATTTCTAACTTGTAAAATAAAATTACTTTGTTCTATATAAGTTAATTCATAACTGTAGTTCAGATAATAGGATTTGAAGATGCATCCACTAATGGAGCTATTAGACATTATAATTACTGTAATATCATTAATTTGATTGAATTAATATTTCAAAATAGTAAACTCAGAGAATAAATTTCAAATTTTTAGTGTAATAGAACAGAGAATAAATATTTGTTTAATACAGAAAATTTTTAAGGAAAATTACAGAATGTTGATTTTAATTTCCTTGGAAAGTTTGAATAAATTATTTTAAGTTATAATTACCAATTAACATTTACTTATTACTATAAATGAATTCTATTATATATATTCATCATATTATATTTTAAATATTCTGTTTTTGAAGCTTACATAGACAATCTGGAATTTGAACATCTTTCATTAAACAAAATTTTATTTATTTAATTAAACAATTATTCCATAATTTTGATAGATTTTTCATATATTTATTCTTTTTAATTAGTATTTGAAGAATCATCAATTTATTATCTTGCATCTTAGTTTTTCCTTAATTCTTTTTCATTGTTGTTATAATCTATATATTAATATATTTTTTCCTGTATATATTGTTTTGTAAATCATATGACTAGTTGTCATACTGTTAAGAAATGTAATGCTAAATGATTGGATAAGATGATGATGTTATAAACTCTGTTAAAATGAAACTATAAATAATAATCATAAATACTGGTTCTAAATTAAGAATTTTAAATGTCATATGATTCTTTTGATTACTTATGGTGTAATTTTCATTTTCATATTCTTGTTATTGTATTCTTCTTAATTAGTAGACAATTACTAACATATTGCTGTTATATTATAAGTATTTAATAAACTGATTTTAAATATATTTACTCTTTGAATATCATTTTAACATAAGAATATCCAGTATTCTGATTTTAAAGATTTATGTCTTAATATTGTGTTTTTGAAGATTTAATGTCCTGTTTTTTACTGTGTTATATTTAATATATTGAATAATTTTTTAATCTCAGAAAAATTTTTTTCTAATCAGTTGTATTTTATGTCAAATTTAAAAGAAATTAACAATAAACTATAAAATTCCTTAAAGATTGATTATTTTAATACGAAAAAATGGTCACTATTGTAATGTAACATACTGTACCATAATATAAACAATCATAAATTATCAAATTATGTAATCAATGATTACTAAAAATTGCCTTCTTTGAAGAATATTTATACCATTTATTATTTATTTTTAACTCAATGAACATGATATATCAGCATAACATGTATTTGGGGCAACACATTTCTGAAGATAGCATTTTAGGTTAGAGGAGAGTGATGATATTTCCAGAAATGTGTGTTGAATAATCTGGTAGTTTACCTATTTACTTGTAATATATTCTTTCCTCTTGATCATTATAATCAATTTTGGTTTATTGATTTTTCTCTTTCATTGCATTGATTTTTTATAAGTGATTGAATAATTTCTGGTGATGGAATCTTACAATGGAAATGATCCCATTTTAAATAACAGGCTTCCAAGTTGATCTTTTTTCTTTAAATTTTTGAGATTTTTTCATTCTGTTAAATATTATAACAAACTTTTATTATTGCATTATACTGTTAAATAAATAATGTGATAAAAAGTTAATCATCAAAAGGCTAAATTAGTCAGGAATGTAACCAGAAATTTGACACCCACATTGTTGATGCTGATGGCTTGCATAGACTTAGCATACATAGGTGTGGACTACAATAAAAACACGATAGCCCAAGATTGCTAGCAACACATCATTTTGCAAGGCACTGCCTTACCAATATGGTAGCGCCTTGCATTTCATATGTAAACCAATGATAAACATGATAATGCTCAATAAAAAAAACAAACAGGCTAAACAAGAACAAATATTAAATTTTATTTTTCTTTACCTTATGGCTGTTCATGTAGCCTAGTACTTTGATGTGCCTTTTTTTAATGTTTTATCTAGTGGTCAACTCCTTGTGACTTTTCACACAGTTTTAAACTCAGAAGGGGTAAAAGAGCATTAGTGTGGAAAATGCTGCCATGGCTACATCCCTGGCTGATAGTATTGTAATTTCTAATTTTTATCGAAATAGGAATGTTTTTATAATAAAAAAAAATAATAGTCCTTTTAAAAAAATCAAAAATAATTTTTATTCATAAATTATATTCATACATTTTAATAGAAATTAGTAAATATTAAGATAAATATTAATATGGATTCTCCCAAACATAATATATAATCTGATCCTTAATATAATGATGCACCAAAGTTTAATTTAATATGCAATGCAGTATTTCACTCATATACTACTAAATAAAGAATAAGCTGTTACTTCAGAAATTTAAAATTTCCCATATAATATACAATAATTCCTTAATAATTCTGTAAATTCAGGTGCATTGTTTTGTTTTAGATTAAACTCTAGCTTAATGATAGATGTAGCATTTCCTGAAAATGTTAGATGAAAAATTCTTTTATTCTTTAAAACAATGTTCTTGATAACAGAAAAAACTAAAATTATAAAAAGCAGGAAAAAAGAAAAAATATTTATTATTATTTTTTTAAATGGTTAAACTACTGAATGATATAAAAAATATTTACTTTTTTTTATAAAATAATTTCTAAATTTTTAAGAATGACTTAATACAGGATGTTTTGCTTAGATGTATAATAAAAGAAAAATTTGTAACATACAATGTACAGTACTAGTTCTAGAAATGTAGAAGTTGGGTGCAAGTATAAAGAGCAGTTCCAAAATTAACAAAAATTCAGTGTCATTACATTACATTTCTTGCTTTTCATTTGAATATTTAGTCACTTCTAATTTGTGTCCAGTACAGGGAATTGTTTTTTGTGGTATCTAAATTTTGTGTTTGTATTTCTAAAATTTAAAATAAAAACTACTGTTAAATTTTTGTATTGTCATTCAGTCTACTATTGAAATGCATATAGCTTGACAATATTACTTTTATCATTTGTCCAACACTTTTTTACCAATTTTGAAAAATATTAACTTTATATATATAGTCAAACCACCATTATTACAGCACATTATTGATTCATACAAAGTCATGGTTAATGCAAAATGATTTACTGTCCTCTAGACAAGAACAAGCATTTTAATGTTAACAAGTTTGATTAATGCAGTGTGTCTTTGTTCCATGAATTCAATAATAATTAAATTATGTCATTTAATACAAAGCTTGCATCTTCTTCTGAAGTCACATAAGCCAAAGTAGCAACACACAAACCATATCAAAACCAGGAGCATGCACTTTAACATTAGCCATAATTACAAAAACCTAATTACTTAGGACTAATGAACAGGCTTATTATACTCCCAGCGTACTCCCATTTATTAGTTCTAAGTAACTATGTTTTTGTAATTAATTAATACAGGAAAAAAGCTTTTTAATGTATTAGCCATAATGTTTATAATATTATCATTATTGATAACATATGTATGCCACAATGATGACATTCATTCTGTTTTGAAAAATTACACTTTCTCTTATAGTTTGCACTTTGTATACCGTGATGATACCATACAATTAGTTAAGAGAGTTGACATACACTTTGAAAACCAGAAATTAATAGGATTGGAAGATTTTCAATTACAGTAAAATTCCATTAACCTGGTATCTGGTATGTTGGCAAACCTAACCTAATAAGCCAGCATGTTGAGCTTGTCATTGATGGTTATCAGGTCATTGGGTAGGTCTGGAGTTAAGATTTTCATGTAAAAGCACTTAAAATTTACAGTTTTTGGAAAGGGGTGCAGGTTCTCCTTTTAGAGATGACAAATGCCAAGATGACATGATTCTGTTCTAAGTAAAACCAGTTAGCTTGTACATGATTTTCCTAGACTTTTCAAAGATATTAGTGCATGTGTTTGATATGAAAAGAAGAAATATTTAGCACACTTGGAATCAATAGAATTATCACAGAAACAGCTACAGTACATTATTGTTTGTGTACTTTGATAATTAAAATATTCTATATTTAAATGTAATAAAAGTGTACAAAGCACAAAGTAAAAATAGTGTATTCTTGTTTCAAGCCAACTAAGTGTAGGAATAGCCAGGAAAAATTGAAATGGCATGTTAAACAATTATAAAAGGCAAATTTGTACAGTTTTACATATGAAGATATGTAAAGTCATGTCCAGGGAACTTTCACTGTCCAATCAGGTGGCATATTTGATAATATGGCACTGTGTTGCTCCTGATGTTGCTGCGTTAACAGAAGTCATTTTACTTCCTTTAAGCCTCTGTAGAAAATCTCCATGCACACTTCTACAATGATTACAATGATTCTTTTTCTTTTCAAATCACTGTATCTTAAAAATGTGTGTTATGTTTAGAGAAACATATAAATTTATTTATTTTAACATAACCAAACAAGAAAAAACAAAGTGAAAATAACTGAAAAAAATTGGGTTTTTTGCCATTTGATGATGGTTTTTTGAAATTTTATAAAATCAATCATCAAATGGCAAAAAACACATTAAAGTAGTTTACAGAATGGCTCCTAATTTATAGTGTTTTGAGAAATGATAAAGATAAGCTTAAAAAAAGAAAAAGCAGGCATATACAGAATTCCATTTGAAAATCAGCAGTTAGGAATAAAGAAGAGCTGTGTTATGGTCCCAAGGAATCTGGCAATTAGGCTCAAAGAGGACAAGTATGACATTGAAAAGGGGTACTGCCATAATGGACAACAAGGTTTTGTCCAGTATGGCACGAGTACAGGACTCCATAGTTAAATGGAATGAAGCAAGTATCCTCAGCATTATGAGTTCACCTTCGTTACCATTGAGCCAAGAGAAAATTGAAATTTATAAAAGTAAATTAAAAGATGATTGTATAAATGCCAGGAATGCAGATGGACTACCTAATGCATGGAAATTCTGCATAAAAGAAAATTTTTAAAATACACTGGTGTGCAAAACTTAAGGACGGGATAGATAAAGTAACTGAACTCATGAACAACTCAGTGGAAATGAATGAAAGTACAGGAGCATCTTCCCAGAGGTCTCTTGGTTGTGCACAGAATGCTTGACGTCACATGATGTCAGGTCAGCGCGACTAAAGCGCCAAATGCGGCTGGCCACACAACACGAGGCAGTTGAAGAAATGGTAAAAGACAGTGTGTGTCAATCAGTGAGCAGTTACAGTGCACTGTGGTAGTGTTCTTTATTACAACATGTTCCAGAGACGACATTTGGATGACTTCACACGGGGAAGAATCATTGGGAGACTGGAAGAAGGATGAAGTGTGATGAGTGTAGCCCAGGAGTTTGGTATTGCTCACAGCATTGTTTCACGTGAATGGGGAGCGTTCCAAACCACAGGCACTGCTGCCCAAAGGAGAGGAGGTGGTCGGCCACGATCAACTACAGCAGCAGATGACCGCTACATTGTGCAACAGGCAATAAGGGACCCATGTCAATCAGCAGGTGCAATTGCAATCACATTTAACAGGACTGCAAGGCACGCAATCTCACGCTCCACAGTGGCACGGCAACTGCATAGGGGTGGTCTCTTTGCCCGACGATCAGTATGTTGTGTTCCATTGACACCAGCACATCAGTGGCACCGTTTGCGATGGTGCCAAGAGCATAGGGACTGGACCAACGAAGAGTGGGGTCGCATGAGAGCAGGTTCAGTCTGAGTAATGATTCTGGACGTACCCTCATATGGCGAGAGGTGGGAACACGTAATGCACCCAGGAACATTGTCAAACATGATCATTTTGGTGGTCAAGGTGTTACAGTGTGGGGAGGCATAATGTTGCAGCACGTCCACATGCACCAACGACCATCCAGCAGTTGTCAACCGCACTGGTGGAGGAGTGGAACGCCCTACCACAGGAACTCCTTACCAACCTTGTGGCAAGCATGGGAGCACGTTGCAGAGCGTGCATTGCCGTCCGTGGTGATCACACACCTTACTAAGAATCATGTCTTGCCTTTTTGTAATGTCCAGAGGACCATCAGAAATCGTGGTGACTTTAGTGTAATTATTGTCGTTGAATAAAAGTGTCATTTCTGTTTGTCTCATTGCGTATTTCTGTCAGTTACCTTCTGTACTATACTGTAGCAGTTCTTTCTATATATGGGCCAAGTTTCATCGAGCTATGTTACTTGACAGTGACACAACATGCGAACGTTACGTTCGTCCTTAAGTTTTGCACACCAGTGTATAAGAATTCATAAGTCTACACCTGCCCTATATTTTGATGCATTTTATATATTTTATTATTTATGTTCTTTTGCATTTGTTTAAAATGTTTTATATTTGTATTTAAATGTTAATTTATCTAATTTAAATTTAAATATGAGAGTTCAAATGATCCTTTATTAAAATGTTCCATTTTGAAAAGGCATTCGAATTCAGTTATACCTGAAGATAGCCTATTGCAGTGGTTTCCAACCTTTTTTCATTAGCGTACCCCGTGACATGTCATATCTCTAGATTGTACCCCGTGACATGTCATATTTCTAGATTGTACCCCGTGACATGTCATATCTCTAGATTGTACCCCTCATTTAAGAAATTTAGTGAGTAACTGTATTGTTAATTTTACATATTGTAACTTTAAATTAAAGAAAAAAAACCTAAAAGAAAAAATGTATAATAAAGTTGTGATTGTTGCAAGGAACATTTTTTATCTAATAATTTTTTAATACTATTAGTTTGTGATACATAATATATTATTTTTTCTGCCATAATAACTAACTTTTTTCTGTACCCCTAAACAACCTATCGCGTACCCCTAGGGGTACGCGTACCACAGGTTGGGAATCGCTGGCCTATTGCATTAGGTTGAAAACGTTTGTGTTTGTCTAATAAAACATTTCTCAGTAACAGAAGGTGGTTTGATGGTTCATTTAGTATAAAAAGCTGAGTTTGATTAGTGGTCTTTGTAATTGATGCTTGCCTCCTTGAAAATGCTTTGTAGATTTGCCAAGTTTCTGTATATTTCATTTGCTTTTTATTTTTTACTTTTTGGATTATTTTTGTCAGGCCCAATCAGCTGAGTCAAAATCCAGTCAGAAATCATATAAGTTGCTAAATGGACTAGTAGGATTGGTTTTCCGAATGTTGGTATTGTGTTCCTTTATCCTTGATGTTATAGATCTTCTAGTAGCTCCAATGTAATACAGGTCTCACAAAACACTGCTGCATGTCCTGAAAACATTTAAGAATTAAAAATTTTACTGCATTGATGAATTTTCTAATGGAAGCTGTATTATCTGTTCAATAGGTAAATGTCTCTTCAATCCGAACAAATTTTCAGTAGAAAATGGAAATTGTCAAAGACATTATAAATTAGAAAACATTACAAATTTATAGTACAAGTACTGTGAAAAGGATGATGAAACATGTGGAGTATCTTAAGCACTGAAGAGGGGCTAGAAAATCAAACTTGCCCGAAATGCATATGTAAACAATAAAGGAGTTTTATAACCTGTAGAGCTGTGAGAAAGTCTACCGAAAATTTGTTCGGATTGAAGAGACATTTACCTATTGAATTTTACTGCATCTTGAAGGTCTGAGTATTAGTACTGTGGTATGTACTGGTGGTATGTACTGTACATTAAACAATCACTGGAAATACTGGATTAATATGTATTTTTCATTAATCAGTTAGATTTTAGCTAATAAAGATTGTTTTTAATTGGTATTTCTTTTGTAGATTTTCTAAAATTAATTGTAAATTGTTAAAACAATTGCCATAATGAATCAGATCTATTTTCCACTACTATTAACAATTAAATTCCAAGTAATTTGGTACTGGAGGTAGGCATTAGATGCTATCTCTTCTTAAAGCTTATTAGGCTGCAGAGCTTCTTAAACTATGGGTCGCGACCCATAGTTTAAGAAGCTCTGCACTAAAAATCACAATCATAAATGGGGTCATGAATAAAAAAGTTTAAGAAGCACTGCTCTAGTGCCAAATTACTTAGAATGTAATTATTAATAGTAGTGGACAAATACATTGCATTAAAATAATTTGTGAGTTTGAAAATGAGTTTGAAAGTGAGGCATGCTTTGTGTCATAGGTTTTGTGAGTTGCATTTTGTGTCACTTCTGGTGCAGCAAGACAATGATTTAGCAACACTGATTGTAGTGTGAACTAGTGTAGTGTTGTTGCTTTTCAGTGTATTCAGTTGTCTCTGTTCCATTGTAACACAAGAGTGAACTGTGGTAGCTAGTGTTACCACCTGTCCAGTTTTCGCCCAGACAGTCCAGGAATCAACTCACTGTCCAGGTGAACTATTAACTTTGTCCGGGAATTTCGTGCGCAACCTGCCGACCTTTTTTTATATGATTCGTATTCGTACATGTCTCCAATATCCAATAGAGCTAGGTCATCTGTAGTTGTTTTTCTTAATTTAGTTACTTATGTTACTCCTACCCAAGTCTCCCTAGTCCCTAACTGTAACTGATTTAGAACCGCCATGCACTGCATGTTATTCTTCGCATTGCAAAATGACATTGAGCATGCGTCAGGAACTTCTGTTTGAACAAACCTCACTTGCCGTCCAGGTCAGTGATTTTGAAAAGGTGGCAACACTAGTGGTAGCACACCATTATTGTTTTTGCAAATTTGTATATATCTTTATTTTATATTTTTGGGTCGCAAAAAAAATCACAATCATAAATGGGGTCGTGAATAAAAAAAAGTTTAAGAAGCCCTGCTCTAGTGCCAAATTACTTAGAATGTAATTATTAATAGTAGTGGAGAAAAACAGTAGATCGATTCATTATACCAATTGTTTAGCTTTTGTTAATAATATAGGGCTTTGAGATGTTTATATATGTAGATAATGTCTTTTAAACACAAATAAAAAGCATTTTAATGTCAAATTATATTGTGATATTAAAACTGTGTGTCCAAACTTAAGGGCAGATGCAATGCAATTGTATATAAATAGAGAGAACTGTAGATGAATGCAAACAAATATGGCAAGAACATAACAACTTGTAGGATTTTATAAATCAAAGCAATAAATGTAAGTGTTGGTGAAAAAGACACATGCAGCAGTTTGAACATAGATGGAGAATGGATAGAAAGTGCTGAGCAAAATCCAGACAGACCTGTCAGTATGGAATATGCATTCACCATCTGCTTTGTTCATACACCTATGCAAATTGCCACTGACTGGCTTTGTGACTTTTTATGGTTATCACTGCTAGCAATTGCTTTTGTCCTTAAGTTTTTGACATGTGTAAATAAAAAATTTTATTGGTGTAACATTTTTTAAAATTTTTATTTCAGGAATGAAGATATGGTCAGATCCATTTGGAAGAAAGTAATAACAAAGAAAACTTTATTAAAAATGTATTTGTATAAATTACTTTTTCCTGTACTTTGATTATGAAATGAAATTAATTTATTGAAAATTATTCTAATTTGAAAATAAATTAGAAAAATATTAGTATAAAAGTATTTTGAAAATGAGACTGTGTAAAATGATTAGTTATTACAGCTATTATGAAATTAATGAATCAATAACTATTTTAAAATGTTTGCAATAAAAAGTTTAACTGTTTATTAGAATGTTATTTAAACATAAAAGTTGTATTTTAATTGTAAGTAATCTCTTCCAATTTTCAAATATTTAACATAAAACATAAAATCAAAAATTATAAAAATTTGAAATTAGTCCATAATAACAATGAAAACAATTCATTATAAATGATTTAACCTTAATTATGCAGAGATCACACACTGCATAGCACCAAAATTGCCATTTGGCGATAATTTTATTAAAGTGACAATAAAAACCCTAGTGTGTGTATTTTGACATTCAGCATGAAATTGAATTACAAAACATGCTTCAGTAGAACATTGAGCTCCTGAGCAATTGAAGTTCTGTGCACCAGATACCTAGTGATGCCATGACATCATGTGACAAGTTCGGACAGGAAAGTAGTTTTTGTGCAATACCACCCAGCATTTTCACATTGGAGATTTTTTTATTGATGCAGAAAATTTGGGAAATTTTTGGGAGTAACATTTTTTTTACATTGATCATTTTTCAGTAGAGTGAAGCATAAAAATTTTGACATGACAGAACATGTGAAATACTGTTTAAGCATTGTGATCAAATATATTATTCTGAATTATTCATTTAATAAACCAGCAACAATTAAAATTTTGGTGGCGTCATCTGTTATCATATTTTACTAAAAACTAAAAACTTTTGATATTTTTAACTATTACAAAATGCAAAACCATAATTTTGAGGGTAGAGATGAGTTTTATAAAAAAATTGTAAATGCTAATAATGAGTAAAATCATCATTAAGTCCAAACTTACCGGAGTTGCAAAAAAACTAACTTGTAAGTGGTGAAATGATGGATTTTTTTTTTTTAATTTTCAAGGGCGACTCTTGAGTATTGTTGTAGAAGTCAAGTCTGTCCTATAATCATAGTAAAAAATTTGAGATATTTTTTACCTTTTAATAAAGTACAATGGATGTTACACTAAAAACTTATCCTAGATGTCAAATTTAATGAGATAATAGAACTTAATGAGCAATTATTTATTGTGACATCATCACAATGCTGGGCTGCAATTTTTAATTTATTTAAAATTTAAAATACATGCTTTCCATCACAAATTAGCACTGTAGTGTCTTGCCTCTGTACATCATACTTTTCCTGTTAGCAATGGAGTTGTGCCAGTTATCATTCTAACTCCTTTCAGGAGAAAAGATTTGAACTGAAATACTGTGACTTCTGGTTTGCATCAGAAGTTCATATATAATTAATTGAGAACTCCTGCCCCTAAGCTTTCTATTTCTGGTCTTGACTTTCATGTATCTAAAATTCTTGAGACTAAGGAAGGAAATATGATAGTGGGAATTTATAGGTCTACAATTTTTTCAAATTGCAGCCCAGTCAGCTATAATTCAAAATGATTGACTTTTTTTCTGCTTTAATTCCATTTTTGGCATTTTCTAATTCTGTCTTCAATGGTAAATCATGACTTTAAACATTAAAATCTAATGTAAAATGAATAGCCATTTATATCTGTGTTCAGTTTCAAAGCCAAATACCGTAACAGATTTCTATTAAAAAAATACTGAGTCATTGTATAAAATATGTATATAATGATTCTGTGAGACCCGAAAGGCCCCTGGGTCTAAGCTAATAATTTTATTAATTATGTTAAATGTTGTCACCAAATATTACTTCATTTTTGAGAAAAATACTGTTTTAACGTGGGAAAAACCCTGATAACAGATGTTACTTCCTTTCACAGAAGAGAACATCCTCTGACTTTCCCTTATCTGGTTAAAATCCTGTTCAGATGGGAAATGGTTACCCCTCATTCATTCCCCTTTCATCCGTTCTCATGAAAGAGTTACTGGCTGATGATTGGTCGAAATTCAGGAGATATAAGGGAAATTAGTCCGAATTCGGGGAGTTCAGCGACAGATCCGAAAGCGTCCAAACTCCACATACAATTCCCTCCTGATGACCAACGTCCTTAGACGAGTCACATACAGAATAAGTCTAGAGTCGGCACATAGAAGTGATACTTTTATATTTGTGCACATAGTGATCTCCCATACGAAGAAGTAAATGAACTTGCATACAGAGAAGAAGACGAACGACAACTAAACAGGTCGTATGTTTTATAACGTTTTGTGAGCTCTCTCTCTCGATCGCGAATAGGGTATAATATAAGTTTAATTATCTCCTGATTTGTATATTAGTTGTAGTAGTTCTATCTCTCGTTCATTGAGATTTTTGTATGAGTTTATTTCCTTGTTTTATTAAATTTATTATTTCGTTTTAATTAAAAATGTCTTTTAAGTGCGTGACCGAATTAGATCGCATACGCGTGTTAATCCGCGTATAATAAGATTGATTAACTGGTGTCAGCATCCTGACGTAGATCCGAATCTCGCGATTTGGATCATTATTAAAAGCCCTCCCGGTCAAACGAATCTTGACATAAGATCGGATCTCTCGATCCGAAACTCGGAGAACTATTCTCGTGGAATAGTGCCGATTAAGTGTTACACGAGTATCACCTACTCCGTAACCCCGGCTACTCTCACAATTCATAATTTTTTTATTTTTTATAGTGTCTGTCCAATTTTGAAATTAAGCATCATTACAAATATGCTATTAATTTTAAATTAAATTTTAATGTTAAAAGTTGTTTAATTAATTCTACAAATGAACTACAAGACAATGAATATGTTAAACATTTAGAAGTTTTTATTTCTTCAATTAATTCTAACTAAATTGCACATTAAAATCAGTTATATTTATTATATTAATAAAATCGATTCTTTGTATTTCATCAGAAATGTTTCAAATCATCATAGTTCATTGTTAACTCATAATCATTTGAACTGGAATGGTTTGAAAGCATTTTTGATGAAACAAAAACTGTTGTTCTTCAAGTTTAGCATTCCCATAGCAAAATGATAATCCATGTGATATGAGAATAACACATGTTCCTTGAACAAGAAATAGTCAAATTTTCTTTTTGTCATAAATTTTTCATTGTCTTTACTTAGGACTGACCAGAACAACTAAGCATATGTAGCTTTAAAGATATTTATGTGTGCTAAAGTTTTAGAGTTTGAATAACAATATTTAAAGAAATTAAATGAATATGCTTTAATAAGAAAAAATGTAAAAAAGATGATTGAGAAAAGGATGATCGGGGATACACTGAAAGGATGATTGAAAAACACAGATGGTAAGTTGTGAAATCATAATATGTTACATGCCACATGATTTCTCCTTACTTGCCATTTTGGGCATGAATGCCGTATGTTTGCCACTTCTGGTCTAGACCCTTTGCTGTTTAAGTTTGATGTTCTGATAAGAACTAGTATGTTCAGCAAGTGCTAGCCATTTTACTCAAAAATAAAACAAATATGGATTTCTAAACTGGAATATATTGACTGGTCAAATGATTGAGATAATAAAGATGTCAATCTGCTACTCTGAGGTCCTGGGAAAATTTCCTTAACTAAAAAGTCAAGGAAATTTTTATGGACAGTGATCCTGTAGAATTCAATCTAAAAATATTGAAAGATTTTGAAAATAAAAATCAAAGTGCCAAACATAGAACAAAGCAATCATGAGCATGAGAAAAGTTTAAAAAAACAAACGAAAAAAAAGAAGCTGATGTAAGCAAATGTTTGGTGGGTGGTACATTGATGTCCAAATCTGTCATTCAATTCAAATTTTGGGGAAAGAAGAAAATCTGTCATTTTCTATTTTTCTTCTGATCAAAAAAAATAGAAAATGTTTTGTAAATTAATAGTGGAGTGGTTGTAGACACTAATAGGTGTTGCAGCATTCAACCTAAGGTTCAAGTTGGTCCAAGCATGGTAGGAGATACAACTTTAACAGTGACTTTGCTTGTACTGTACTTTTAAATTAATGTATGTCCTTTGTGTATCTATAATTGTGGTGGAACCTATGCAGAACCAAAAATATTTGTCTTGTCTTTGTTACATCAAGAATCATTTCATTTTATTATCATACATTAATACATATCTGGCAGTCTGTCCGAGATATATCAGGCCCTGTCCCTCGCCACCCAGCTACCCCATAATGGTCATGGCCAAAGCCACAGTAACCCTGGAAAAAATAGGCCATCTTAGTACCACAGGCAAAAAGAATCAAAAATGAAATGAAAATTGGAATCTGTTCATGATTTGATTCAATGATTATGAAATCATTTTTTCCTGTTTTAAAAAGAAATTAATTCTCAATGTGTGAAATATTTATTTAGTGTCAAACTTATCACATCAGAATCAAACTGAAAACTACACATCTGTATGTTTTTAATTTTAATATACAGTATATATATTTATTTTTGAGTAGTTTCTTTATTTTTATAGTTAAAATATAGTTAGTGTCCATCATTTGGAATACATATTTATAATATAAAAAGCTGAGAGATAAACATAAGAAATCTAAGAACAGTTGAAATAAATCAGAGATAATGAAATAATCATAATGATGCTCTTAGAGAAGTGATATATAATAGAGAATAGGCAAATAGTAGTAATGAGTATTAATTAGCTGAAATTTTGTATATATATGTTTATATGTAATAATTATTGAAATTTTGAGTATTTGTAAAGTGAAATAGACTCCTCCTCACCATCTGACTAGGACCACAATGGGAACAGTCAAGCAATGAAAGATGCAGTCCAGCATATCTGGGACAGATGCCCATGAAAAATTCCTGAGGTTGGTAATCTGGATTCAATCTTGGGTCCCCCCAGAGCAGTTGGTTAATGCCTTTAACCATCTTGGTCATTTAGCTAAAAGGACAATTAGTATTATAAAGATATCAAAAGCTGAAAGAATGGATGCCAAAGAGTTGTTAGATTGAAAACTGTCCAACATAGAGATGATTAAATAAAAAGCAAAATTTGAATGCTGGAATAGTTTTCAAAATCATATCTGAGAATTATTCTTTATATCTGGAAGAGTATTTTTGATCTTGTATATCATATATTTCATATTAGCTCAATACAAAGGAAATTCTTCCAAATAAACAAAAATGTCAAAGCAATCAGTCTAATATACTTAAGTAATAATGCAACAAGTTACTCCAAACTTGGATCAATTTGGTCAAGATATTTTTATGTTCAGTTATCACTATTGGAATTACAGTTATTTAATTTATAAAATAATTTACTTTGTAATGATAGTTAGCATACACTTTTAGGGAATGAAAAATATCAGTTGTCCTAATCCAATATGTTGATGTCTGGATATGAATTCAATGTATGCATTCCAGTTAGCAATTGGAATTTATTAGCTATGGGGCATCTGCAGAAAATTTCACAGGGAGACAAACATCAATAAATTTTTATTTAACTTTTTGAGATTTTGAGTAGATTGTAGAATGCAGTATTGCATCAATACAAAAAGACATACAAAGTGTCCATGGTCAAGGGTATATGATATGATATGTTTAAAAGTGTTAGAAGGCCGAACCTTACGGCATAGCCTTTGAAAAGGAAGGATGAAGAGTTTTAGAGGAAATGAGAAGAGGGAAGAAAAGTAAGGAATGATAGGAAAGTGTGAAGTGGGAACCATGGCGACATCGCGTTCCATTTATTGAGTATACTTTAGTTACAACACATGGGACATAGTCCACAGATAACAGTATGGTCAAAATATATACAGAAAATAAGCCCGCACATGGTACTGCCTCTGGGGAGACAGGGAACGCGAGCAATTGACAGCTATGCACGTGGGCAACCGACACAAGCTGCTGAAAATACCAACCCGGAATGTGCTGGAGTACAAAAGCACAAAGTTACACACGAAAGAAAAAAATAAAAATAAATAAATAAATAAAATATAAATAAATAAATAAATAAATAATAATAATAATAAACACGAAAAGTCCCCTGACAGCCAACTCGGCCAGGTTACAATGGGGAGCAACAACGCAAAGAACCCCAGATGGCCAACTCGGCCATAATACAGGGGTATACAACACAACACAAGAGTCCCCTGATGGCCAACATGGCCAGGACCCAGTGGGAGTGGTAACAAGACTGGAATCCCCAAATAGCCAGTTCGGCCAGGTTACAATGGGTGTTCCGAGTGATGCTGACAGCTAGGACGCCCAGAAAATCCTAGAACGAAGGTACCGTGACCCCGGTGCCCATGATGAAATTCTTTAAAGCGTTTAATGTCTGCTTACTCATGAAAAAGTCTTTTGGAGCACAGGGCCAATGGAGGCTACACCTGTACAAAGTCTCGGTGAGGGTCTTTCTTAGTGTCTTAAACTTGGGGCACCTGAAGATTATGTGGTGGGGATCTTCGTCTTCCCCCGAACCACAGTCACATATTCCGTCTCCTTTGTGGAAAAATCTTCTTAAGTAGACACGGAAGTTCCCATGCCCCGTAAGGATTTGGGATAGGTGGAAATCGGGGGTGAAGTAGTCCATCCTTTGTCTACTTGCAATGTCAGGCAGGAAATCATGGGTAGTTCTTCCTGTAGATTCGCTGTTCCATCTGGCTTGCCAGTCCGAAATAGTAAGTTTTTTAAGTTTCTCATGAAGCCAACAGCTGGGAAGCTCTCCAAACACTGGTTCCGTTGATGATCGTGCCGCCTTCTTTGCAAGAAGGTCGGCCCTCTCATTTCCCCGAATGCCAGAGTGGCCCCTAACCCACGTAAAAGAAACTGTAAGACCTTTCACAGATAGGCACTGGAGAAGTGTTACTGTTCGTGCAATGATGTTCAGTTTTGTGTTCAATTTGTGGACTTGCAGTAAGGCTGTCTTGCTGTCACTAAGAATTTCCACATAAGTTTTATTTTTATCGTTAAAATGAGTGTTTACGTACTGGAGAGCCTTGAGTATTGCAAGGCTCTCGGCTTGGTTGACTGTACAATGTCCTTCTAGTTTTCCACTCATCTGCCAAGGGTATAAGGTTACATATCTCAATCACCTTTACGATCATAAATTGTGAAATTTTTTACTCAATTCAGGAAGAAATGCTCTGTTTGCACTCTGTGGTCCTTAGCTATACTTATTATCTTGAGTTAGACATTGATACCATGTTACATGGAAATACAACTGAAACAGAAATCTTTAACTGAAAATTATTCAATTTCCAGCTTTTAGATATGTATGGTTGAATACTGCTTGCAATTGGCATGTACTGTACTGTACCTGTCTGGATATAATGCCTCAAAGATTTTCAATGTGGTTCATGTCTGGGCTTCTAGCTGGCCACTCCATGAGATTAACATTATTTTTGTAAACCAGGTTTGAGTTGAGTGAGACACATGAATAGGGCATTATCTTGCTGAAATATCCAGTTATTTCCACCAATTTGTTCTCCAAAAGATAAAAGATACTGTTGAAGAGTATGTTGATAAAATTCTGAGTTTTGTTGTCCAGAAATAAATGCAATTGAAGTTTTCCCACTACATCCAAATCTTTCCAAAACCATAATGTCTTCTTTCTCTTTGATGTCTACTGAAATATGTTCTAGGTTATTTTTTAATATCAAGCCAATAGAAGGCCTACCCATCAGGGCTATCCAATTCCACTTTTTTTCATCACTATACCTACACTTTTCCATTGTTCTTTCTACAATCTGTGTTTTCTTGCCTAGTATAACCTTGCATCAATGTATTGTGGTTTTAAGGGAGGTTGTTTGGCCATTCTTGTGTAATTGTTGATGATGATTTTAATATGCAGTATTATGAATGTTGCTTTTACATACTGTACAATCCAAATCTACTGCAATTTTTCAAATAGATGTTGAAGAATTTGAAACAAGATTTAAAATTCTCCTTTCATCATGTTCAATAGTCACTTTTGGACTTCCAGAACTTGGTTTAGGTTTCCAATTTTAATCTTTTTCAATAACTGTATACAGTGATGACATTCGAAATATTTAACAAAGGGTTCGCTAACAGAAAATTTTTCCTTAACAATTTTTTTTTCGCTCAAATGGTGCATCGGAAGCCTCTAGTTTAGTAGTGTTACAGAGTATAATACGTATATTTTAATATTTTTAAAAGAATCAAACCATTGAGAAATGTTACATGTGTTTAACAAGGTTCTGAAAACTTTGAAAATGTTAACAACGGGTTCGGCCGAACCTGTGCGAACCCGCTGAATATCACCACTGACTGTATATATTCCTGAGGCAGACTTGTGAATTTCTTTAGCAATTTGATTAACTGTATCACCTTCTGCTTTTCTTTTCCAAATGTCATCATTGTCAGTGAATTGTTTTTCTTGGCATGATTAATATTACAGATAAAGCACTTGTTGAAACTTGTTAAAATAACACCCTCTTGTGAAATTTTGAAGAATTGATGAAATTATCATTAATACTT
>NW_019386423.1:0-46786 GCF_000671375.1 Centruroides sculpturatus | reverse complement strand
AATTGATGTTATTGAAACTGAAATACAAAAGCTTGAAAATTTTGTTTGTTAACAGAAAGAAGACATGAAAGTGAATTTGGCACACAAAAAGCAAATTAGGGATAGCAAAGTGTTATTTATGAAAGTGTATGTTGTCTGAAAAACAAAATGTCTAACAGTGAAAGAGACACTGTACACTCAACCAACAATCTGAACTTCCAGATTATCAACAGGCAATAACATTGCTATTAAATACATACAACAGATTAGTTTAATCATCCAAGTAAAAAAAACACTGTTACAGCCTGCTAATAATCCAATAGTTTAAATATTTTGGTTAACAAAAAGTATTATTAAATGGCATTTTACTGAAGTTTTTCTTTTAACGAAGCATTTCAATTTCAATTGTTGTGGTAATGAAACAGCAATAAAACTGGGGGACTGGGGGAAAAAATGTTGCAAAAGGATAAAAGAATGATTTAATTTTTCTGGATTTAGAATCCAAAACTATTTTTATTTAATATAGTGAAAATTATTTCACATTATGTACTAAATAATGTGTCATTTTAATAAATCCTGCTAACTTCAACTAATAGATGGTGAAGGTTGTCTGATTTCATGAAATTCTGAGTTAGAATATTTTCCATGAAGATGGGAAAAATAAAACAGTGGATATACAATATAGTAATTTATAATTAGAATTTTTTACCAAGCTTTAATAAATTATAGTGCTGAATTTATTATTACAAGAAGTGCGCTCAAAAAATTTCCTGACAGTACAAGCATATAGCAATGTACTGTACCGTCTTTAGTAACTTACTAAACACAGTAGCATAATGCATTGTATTTCAGACTTCTGGATATCAAAAACACTCATTAATTATAATTTTTCTATTGTCAAAAAATTTTTAATTACTTAATTTAAATTTTCAAATTTTCAATTTTAAATTACTTAAATTTTCAAAAAACACTTGTCAGAGTTATGTGAAGTACACAGCAGGTTATTTTCATTAAGCTATTACATTGTATTTAGAATGTTAGAATATATAAAAATAATATTAATACCAAGATTATCTAAAGTTTATTCACTTTTGTAAAAATCATAGTGATTCATTACTTTAAATACTGAGAATTAAACAGAGATTATGTAACATTATTCATACTATCTAACTAGTTATCTTGCTTCATTTTCAATTCAGTATTCTTACTGAAGCTTTTATAACAACATATTACTGTATTTTCACCCTTACATAATATACTGATACTATCAGTATATTATGTAAGGGTGAATTGGTAAAGATTAGTGATGTGAATTGGTAAAGATTAGTGATGTGCCGGATATCCGTATCCGTTACTTTTTAACAAATCTTTAACGGATCTTTTATCTTAATGAATTTCATTACTTATATGAAATTTTAAAGATAGGTAGCAATAAAATACTAATAACTTCAATTCAAATCACTTTTTATTTCTTAAAATCACATATTTGGCACATTCACATTGCAAAAATTTTATCATGCAAAATTCATTTACTATCGTAAAATATTTCCATATTACACTACTAAACTTTTTTATCGACATTGTTTTTATTTTAAATTAACTCAACACTCTCCAAAAATACAAACGTAATCTACGCTATCCCGTGTCACACTAAACTATAAACAAAAACACGCGCAGTGCAAGTCAAAACACGTCGCGTTACTAACGCAAAGCGTCAACTATCGGTCCAAGGTCACAAGCACCGGCGCCGACTGAGTACGAAAGTTGAGATCCGTATCTGTATCCGTATCCGCGGATCTAGACACTAATGATCCGTATCTGTATCCATATCCGTGGATATACATTTTTAACAATCTGGCGCATAACTAGTAAAAATTATTAAAGAGAAGGGGAAAAAACTTTTCATGAACTGGGATGAAAGATTTTAACAGAACCAGAACTATCTCTGAGATGGGCATTTTTAACCATTTTAGCAAGAATGCTTGACAGTTATCTGTGAAAACTATGTTAACAAGACTGACAATATAGTTCTTCATCTGTGTTTCATCACAACCACTATCACCTTGTATCATTACAATGCTTATTCCAACAAACCTTAAAATAAATTTGGTTTAAATTACTAAAACTGACAATTTGATCATAGTAATAACTATAGAAAAAAGTTAATGTTAACTAACTACATTAATCATTTAACATTGGGTAACAGATAAGATGAACACAGTCAGTAGTCTTCTATATAATGATCATCATCATTATATATATATAGCCAATAACTACAATTATCATTTTATTACACAATTTTTGACACAATTCTGGAAAAAACAAAATGTATTTCACAAGGAAAAAAAAAAAAATCACTCATCAGACATTTGTAAAATATATGACTGATTTAAGATTTTTTGATATGTTAAAATTTTATAATTTTACACAAAAAAAATTATCTGTTTTATGACATTAACCACTCTGTAGTGATCGATAGATGTAGCCATCAAGGACGATCACGTGGCACTGGAGATCATCATCTATATCCGCAAAATTCTTTTGCAGATATTGCCGAAAACTAGCCAAAAACTATTGCGAAAAAAAGTTTACATAAAAAAGGAATTATGTGACGACAAAAAAAGATTTTTCTTTACTAGACATAACTGTTTTAAAAATTTTCTTCCAAAATGGTAACGAGAAATATGCATGGAAAAATTCTTAAAAAATTTCCCACATTATTCTCTACTACATCGTGATAGCGCCATAGCTGACTAACCCATTGTACAAAAGTTAAATTATGACATCTGTATAAAATAATAAAAACTAAAATAAAGCTTGATGTTCAAGTTGTTTTTATTTTAATTTATTATTTCAATCATAAGATTACTCAATACAAATTTATGGTATTCTAATATCTATAATCAACAATATTTGTTTATTTCTTCAAAATAAACTACCATATTTCACCATGTATTGTGTACTTTTATACTCAAATTTGTGAGGGAAAAATAAGGACACATTATACATGGATAGTAATAATTCTATATCTGTGTGTTTCTAATTTTTTTATAATACAAAAAAAAAACAAGTACCTAAATATAAACAAATAAAAATTTGAATTAAAAAATTAGAAGATTTTTTCCCAAGAGTTTGAACCAAAACATGGGTGTATGTTATATAAAGCAAAATATGATATATTAATATTTATTTTAAGGAAACTTTTTTAATAAATATCAATATTTACTCATTAATTTTTATTTAGAAAATTAATAAAATATCAGATAAACAATCCTTTTAAAACTCACTCTATAATTCCAGATTAAGTCAGGTTTAGAATGATCTTGATTAAATTGATAATAAAACATTTGCCAATTTGCTTCACATTTTATTCTTTCTCTTCGCTTTCTGAGAACTATTGGTTTTTGTATTTTATCCTGTATAAAAATAAAACAAAAGATTCATAAATTGTTAATCCATAGGTAGATTACAACAAAATAAACAATGTACCTCCTTTTTCTGTAAACCAATTCGGGACCTCCAATGTTGTAAAACTAATTCTACATGCTTTTCAATAACTTGCCATGATGGAGGAGCTTTTTTCATGTTTCTTAATGCATGATCCTGAAGATAGTAATTTATATATTATTTTAAAATAATTTAGAAGAAAAATATTATTATTTTTTTAAATAGACTCACCTGAGCTAACCTCAGATTATCTCGAATATTAATTCTATCAATACTGACTTCAGGTACTTGTTCTGAAGAATCAAGGTAACTTAGCAATCCAGTAGGCTAATGAAAAAGTTAAATAGTGATTTATTAGAAAGCAACCTCAAAATTAATAATTTAATATTAATTTAATCATATATTCTAGAATGAAATTAAAAAAAACTAAACTATTTATGTATTAATGCCTCCTGATCCTTAAATCAAAGGCTCATTGAGGGTAAAGATGGCATTAAAAGATATTACAATTTTGTTTTCCTATGCACAATTTCCCAGCATAAAGGCAAATTGGCAGGCAGCGAAAATCATCCAAACCATCTATCACTCCTCTCATGCTAGCATTACAAAGAGGTGTAAAATTTATAACCACTCTGTTACCAATACATGCATAAACAGCAAGGACAAGGACTCCCTTCTGCCTGGTGCTATCTCCTCCCTTGCATATCAATTGTTACCACCTCCCCTGCTTACTTATTTTATCAAAGATAGCAATAAAATATATTTAAGAGGCCAATTTCATTTTTGGTGTCATGTGCTGAATGATGAAATCAACATGGCTTAAAATTTGATGATGGGTGAGATGTCTGATTCGATATCATTCATTGCTAAATGGAATTTATCAGTTGAACCGTAATTATTAGATATTAATTATCAAATTTTAATGGCATCTGATACATCTGATACAATGAATTTGCCAATACCAGAAATTTTAATATAAGGTTGCTCCTTCTTGAAGGGAATGACTAAGTTGGAAATTGACTGCTGGAGTTAGAAGAAAGAATACAGAATAATAAATTAAAATAAATTGTAATGCTTCTAAGCTGGACATTTCCATGTTTCACTGTTATATTAAAATAAACATTATAGCTATATTTAAATAAATAAAATGCTTTCATCGTGGAATCTAAAAGCATTAAAATCCATCTGATCATTATGTACTGGTACAGAGGGAAAAAAGTACTATTATGAAGACCACCAAAAAAGTGGAGTATCCAGCATTAATAACTGAATGTTCCATTCTTTCAATGTAGATATAATATGTATAATAGTAATTCTTTTTTTGTATAGGAGAAAGCATACTAGATGGATTAAGAAAACTGGGCTAGAATTTAACCTAAATCAGCCAAAAGGCTAGAAATTGTCCTTTTAGGTTACTCTATTTATTAAAACATATATATAAAAATATGCTATACACATGATACAACTCTGCATTTTTAAGAGAAACTGTTTACCATGTTCATACAAATCATTAATACATATCAAATAATATAACAATTCTCTACAATAAAGTTTTAATACAATTATTAGTAAATCATTTATCAATTCCCTTACTGAAAATTATATGGTCACTTTCAAAATTATTGTATGTATTATAAATGTATTAAAACTGTTCAAATTTTACAAAGATTGGATTTAATCTAAAACTAGTCATATTTTATTTTTATGATAAAAAAAATACTGTTTGATATTCTTAATTTTTGTATATATGAGAATGTGTGTTGCCTAATCTGCAAATATCTATAATGAGTTATTTTCTACGAACTAAGGGTTATGCAATAAGAGTTCAACCACTAATATCAAAAACTATTGTGCTAATATTATAAAAGATATACAAACAGCGTGTTAAATATCAATCTCTTTAGGACACCTAGATAAATATTATCTACTTATAATTAGCCTTGTACTTGCATTAGAATATATGTAAACATTGATCATTTTTCCCTAGATTTTAACTCATATTAAAGATTATAAGGTTGTGTTTTGAAATTTAAACTCAGAGTTATATAAAACAAATGGATCAATTAATTTTTTCATAAAGTATGAGCAGATATTATGCAAGTGGTGTCAATTTTCCTATCACTTGAATGACACTTTAATCTCAACTATGCAAAAAAAAATAAGTCCAAATTAATTTTAACTAAAATCTTTGTTAAAGTGACAAAATTCCTTAACTTAGAGCTATTACCAACATATCTGAAATCTCTCTGATTTTTTTTTTATACTTTTGTTCTTTTTCTGTCTCTTGTCATTTTTGGAACTGTGTATGAAAAACTATATATATATATATATCATCATTATAGCTTTCACTTTCAGGACTTATTCCAGAACTCCATTTTCAAGACATTCTATATTTAACACTATAACAAAACAACAGAAAAACAAATGTAAAACTTTCAGATTTTTCTGTTTCTTTTCAAAACTTCTCTGTTCCTGAGGGTATTATACATTTAGTTATACATAACTTAGAAATATTCTTCCATGTTTGGATATATATCATTAATGTTTTCATTTCAACTGAAAACTTTATCAATTGACATTTAACAATTGATATCTTCTCTAAAAATTATATTTCTTAACTTAAATCTATAATATGATGATTATTTTTAATAATTTCAAGATTTCTATCTCAGATTTTGCAGTTGAAATTCAGGAAACTAAAACATTATGTAAAAGAACTGATTTTGGTGTAAGTAAACTAATTTTAAAATGTCTAAACATCGACAAAAATTATTTAAAATTAAAAAAAATCCTGAAAAGCAACACTTGCCCAAATGTCCTCTGCAACATTTTTAGAACTCAGCAGCTTCTAACAATAGGCTAATGCTGTTGAAGATTTTAAGGTGTTTCTAATATTCAGCATGTATTATGGCTAGTCTTGTTTTTGAAAATTTCTAAATTTTAATTATAATTTAAAGTATGCCTATTATTATTATTATTATTATTATTATTGCACTTTTGTTAAGAAATGTGAAAAAAGTTCTTTATATTTGCATGTGGAGAAGTTTAGAAGTAAATGGAATATATTTTTTAAATGCCTATTATGTAACTATTTGTTATGACTAATTTGACTTTATAATTAGCAAAGACAAGTAATGTTCTTTACTTCAGAGCGAAATGGAAAAGGAGCTAAATTAATATCTAAATAACTATTTTAAATAATTTATTTATATGCTATTATAAAAAAAAAGAAAGAAGCTAATTAAAAATACTCAGAAAAAAGTTTAAGACTAAAGAAAGTGAGATTTATTTGAACTAATACACTTGAAAAAAATGAAAGCAATTACAAGCAATTTAGAATTAGTACTACAAAAAAATAATGTCATGTAAATATAATGTGTTAGTTACATTCCAAAATAATGTTATGTTATATGAATCTGTGCTCTACAAAACAAAGGACTAGGGCAAAACAGGGTACAGTTCCAAAAGTACATTATATTCTTTTTCATTACTAAGAGAAATATGTTTATTTAAGCAATTAATAATTAATTAACAATCACAATTAAATGCACTGTATTACACATTAATATAAATTTTAGTTAAACCAGGGTATTTTCTTTTTACAAAGTATCATCATCATCATCTGAGCTTTTTTGTTGATCTTGATCAGAAATATTAGCAACATCTTCATTCTTTTATTTTTATCATTAAAAGTTTTTACAAATGACAAAAACAGAAATATGTTATTAATCAAAAATTTGTTCTAGTTTGTCATGTTTGTTCAGCCAAGCACAGAGTGATTTTTTTCCAGAATGTGTTCAAATACTGAATTATTCAAGTTGGGAACAGTTCAAGTACCGAGGTATGGTTGTATTTCATTCATCATTTTTACAAATGATTACCTACCTATGGTTAAAGAAAAAGTTTAATCTATAAAAACAGAACACAGTGACAGTCTTAAAAGCTAATGTCTGAAAGCAATGACAATAACACCTGGTTGACAGGAAAACTAGGAACAATTGTAATATCAGTTTTCATTAAAGTGAACCTGGTGACAGGTACAAAACAAATTGAAAATTTCATATTCTAAAATCCACGAGTTTTTTTTTTAAACTTTCTGCCCTGTGAGCACTAAAAGGGCCTCTTTTAACATGCTTATTATGGGTTTAGACAGGCCCACAATGGGGAGGCTGAGTGGTGATAGATGGAGCCCAACATATCTGGATGGACCACCCCAAAAAATTCCCAGGAATTTTTCAACCTGTCTAGATTTTATTCTGGATCCCCAGAGTGGTTGGTTGCCATCTCAACTGCTTGGCCATCTAAAATCTATGGACTTATAGGAAACAACATGCATGCTTACTTGAATAAAGAAAAGAATTATCAAATAACTGAGTTTGCACTTAAAAATTGTGAAATTTTGTATGGAGGATTGTCCAAATTCTCAAACCGTGTAAGAGTGAAACAATATTGTAGGAATGCCATGTTGTACAAGGGATATCTGAACTGTTCCATAGTAATTAAAACATACTGAAGTCAATAGTGAACTTAGTTTCAAGAAAAAAATATCCATGTCTCACAGCAACACTTTGCATGTTTTCTTTTCTTTTTTTTTTTGAGAAAGTATCTACATGAAATCTGCTCAATGACATTTAGGCTACATGCCACATGACTTTGGCAAAATGGCTGTATATATGTAGATGCATCACAGAGGCTGCTTCTTGTATTTTTCTATTTTCTAGTAGTTTATTATTAAATTAAATTTCAAATATATTTTTGTTATGGAAGTTGAAGAAAATAAAATTTTTTTATTGTTCTACTTTTATACTGTTTTACACTGTTATACTGTTTTACACTGTATATGCATCAAATATTGCAAGAAAAAAAGTTGTAAAATTTAATTAAAATTTAATTTTGTAAAAAAAATAAATAAATCACATTTGCAAAAATACTGTATATTTTACATAATCTCAGTTTCAGTAATTCTTTCATAAGAATGAAAAAAATTAAATAGTAATATATTTTTTAATTCATAAAAACAAGTTATATAAGCAAGAAGTGCCAAAGTCCAAAACGCACAAATGTATTTGAATTAGTATTAATAATGAGCAAAATGTTGAGATCAACATACGTTACCAGATAATAATGTTTAGCTGAAAATTCAAATTAAACCAAAATCTCATTACTTCAGAATCTTTCATAATTTTTGCTTTTATGCATCTTGATTTAGATAAAAATTCAGACACCAGAATAATAAATTTTTCATTAGTTTCCTAGTTAAAATTTTGTTAAGAAACCTGCTAATGTTTTAGATAATACATAGTTTTAAAAAGAATTGTAATATTTACTTACAATTACTCTCTTTAATAATCCCATTGCAATAGGGTGTCCAGTAACCCATAATGCAACTAAATGCCGAGAAAGTTGTTGCATAGCTAGCATCCGACTATCAGAACTCTGTATGAACAAGGCGATATGAATATGACGTGGTAAAGCCCCTTCAGCAAGAGACAAATCTTGCATTTTAGCAGATATTTCACTGTCTCCTTCCTAAAATATCAACATAAACAATAATTAAATGCTGACTTTATGATGTGATAATTATAGAAAATTTTAAATTAATATAATAAATCATAAGAAAAAAACAACAGTACTTGACAAAGTTATATAATTGTGGGAAAAAAATATATTTATATAGCTTGATTCTTTTTTGATGAAATTTAATTACAAAACTTTTAGAAAAACCCAGGAAATCTCTTAGTTTAGATCTCTCAAATATTAATACATAAATATTTTAATTATTTGCAGAAATTTTAGATTTGTGTAACAGTTTATATATTTATAACAGTTTAAAGTTCTATTATTTAAAAAATAATTTTACATACAATAAAGTGGTTTAAATGTATAAAAGAATATGTAAAACTATGAAAAATAGTATTCTCTCATTCCAATGAAAAACTAATTAATTCAAAGGCAGAAATTACCTTAATATTAAAAAAAGTAAATAAATTTAAATTAGGACATTGTGCAACTTTTTCATAGTGTGATAGAATTGAGGCAGAGCTGGAAAGAAAAACAATCCCTGCCATGGTTAGGCACAGAAGAGGCAGCAATCGTTATACCTGACGAATGCAAACAGGTAAACTTTGCACTTGTTGCCATAAAAGAGTATCTTTGTACAGTATCTGCCGCCCATGCGAGAGACAAACCTTGCATTGACTGGGTACTGAGAAACAATCCTTGCATTTGCAGACACTAAGAGGTGACTCCTTTCGTTTTGTTCATTTTTTGCACCTATTTTCTGTTAGCAGCACACATTGCTGCTTTTATTTTTGACCTCAAGGTTTAAATTCCATTAGGCATGATCAGTCAAATCAGAGAGCACAGACATTGTTGCTTTAATCCTTTTGTATCCCCAACAAAGAGAATGGGCTTTGACAGCCTGTGCCGATTAAGTGGCATTTCAGGAACAGCCCGCTGTCAATGCTATAAAAAAATTAATGTCGAAGCAGGAGTTTTAAGCTCAGCTAAGTTAAGTCCAGTTTTGGCTAAGTTCAGATTAAGTGTTAATTTCATAAGTTCGTAAGTTCACTTCAGCACGTCAAGATATACAACAGTTTCGTCTAAGTTCGGTTAGAAACTTCAGATCTACGTAAGTTTGCTTCGGAATGTCAGGATATACATCAGTCTCGTCTAAGTTTGGTTTGGAACTTCAAGTGTGCATCAGGGTTCAAGGCAAGTGTGGATTCATCTTGCTGTTTGTTCTTCAACCACCAGAAGGATATTACTTCTAGCCACAGTTCCTCAATGTGTCATAAGGTGTCTTCTCGACAAACCAAGATCAACCTATTGAACTATTTGAACTTTGCTAATGTTATTGCCGCCACCGAGTTGGGCGACAATTGTGTGAAATACGAACATTGTAAATTTGACTATCATCATTAAGAAAGGAAAAATTAATATCTTTTACTTATAGCTTCTAGACAAAGAACTAACAGTTAAATGGAGTAAAAAATATTAAAATGTCTAGAAAAAGAAACCTGAAAATGGAAGTATTGAATATGTTGCTGAATCTATAAGAGAAGCCTTAAAACTGTTGTAATAAATTTTAGCAAATTGTCTGCTAGTTGAGATCTTGAAATTGACTTTTGAATAAAAGATACAATAAGAAACCCACATATTCTTAAGATTATTCATCATATGTTGGTATTTTCTTTTAATTTTTATTTATTGAGATTATACTATTTTTCAGAAATATTATTAACAAAGAATGATTTGAACATAAAAGCAATATTTTTAGTTTGCAATTGAAATTAATAACTGTTCATGAAATTTCTAAATTATTAAAAATTGTATAATGGCAAATACATAGAATATTAATTTTAACATCAAATATTCCAGAAAATATATTTATGATTATCAAAGTAAATTATTGAGTTTATGCTCAACAATATTAAAAAAAATACAATTAAATATATATATTAAAGAAAAATTTATAAATTGTTTCATACCTCAATAATTGCTTTCATTACTAAACCTGCTCCTTTGATAATGGCCATAGATGGATGCTATACATATTTAAAATACTTTTAAATTAATCATAAAATTTTATTATCTATTAAATTATCAAATAAATTAAATAGATCCAACCTGAAACAAACTAAAAAGTGATCGTCCATGTTCTGCAACCATTTGTAAAAGTGAATCAAACTGAGAGCCATCTGTTGTTTCACTATAAGGAGCACAGAGAGCAAATGTCAAGAAATCCAACATTGCTGCAACTACTAAAGCTCCAGTTCCTCTATTCTACATGAAATAAAAACTTAACTACAGTTAAAATAATTTGCATTTAAATAACAAAACTAACTTACAACATGAGTGGTGAACATTTCTAAAAGGTTTTCCAAAAACTTTGTTGTAGAGAGTAATGAAGATTTGTTTAGCTGTTCTTGTCTCAAATCATAATCATCATGCATTGGCTATTGAAAGAAGTATTTGAATTTAGTTCTTTTTTATACTAAGTGAAAATAAATGCTTAAATATTAAAATAGAATAATTTTAAACAGCATTAGATCTTATTTTCCAGATGTCTTAATGAATAGTAAAATAAATTTTATTATTATTATTCAAAAATAAAATTATCAATGGTGTACACACATTGATTACAAAATATGCTAAATTGTGTGTTTTTCTTATATTTTCTTATATAAGTTGTGTGTTTAATAATGCATGCATTTGCTATTACATTACTATGTAATTACTTATTATGTTTAGATCATTTATGTAATATTCTGTGATTTATGAAAACAACTAAAAGAAATAATACATTACTAAAACCTTTTTATAACTTATTAATAATTTTGTATTTTTATTAGGCAATAAAATAATTAATATTGAATTTCAAATAAATAAATGTCAAACTAATTATATTAAGATTCCTGACAATGCAGTTAATTTAAGACTATAATTTTTATCTAGAGTATTAAAAACACTTATTGGAGAATAGCATTTGCTAGCAAATATTTAACACTAAATATTACTTTTTATATTTTATACTTTGATGATAATTCCTTTTGTTCATAACCTGCATACAAAGAGCATATGTATTTGTAAAAATAAATCAAAACTAATTCTTTATTTTTATACATGTTTTACATAAAAATCTTTAATGTAAAATTATATTTATGAACTTAAAAATAATCTAATTCCAGCTTAACTTTTTGGAAGTCAAAAAAATTTATAAAAGCAAATTTTTCTAACTCCAAACAAAAATGTATCTTCAGTAATAACACTAATGCCTAAAAGAGACTTTTTATTTTTAACATCATTATAGCTATAATAAACAATAAAAATTTAAAAATGATAATTTAAAATATATAAATAATTTAATAAAAGCATGTAAAATTTACTTTTTTTCAGAAAAATGTCTTAATCTTGTCTTCTACTAGAATTTTTAAAATTTTAAGTACTTTAAGAAAATATTGTATTGTTTAACTTCTGTTTTGTTATATTAATGAAAATTCTGAAGATAAAAACAAAAAATACCAACAGTATTTAAATGACTTTCAATTCTTCTAGAAGAAAACAGAACTGATTACATCTATTTTTCCTCTGCAGTTAAAAAGGAGTCATGTAATTTTTATAAATTAAACCTTATCATTCTCAATTTAGCTATAAATGTAAATATAATAATTATGTGAAAATGAAAGCATTATTATTATTATTTCACCAAGCTCAGTTTCCTCCTCCTATTTCTTTAACCATAACCAAAGATACATTAATATCTATATATATAACCCATTCAACAGGTGTCCGTCCTTCCTTCCGTCCGTCCGTCCCGTAACCGTTTGATAACCGACACTAGAGGCGCCCCTATCGTGTGTCGTATTTCAAACATTCAAATTAAATTAACAATTTTAATTATTATTTAAATTAACAATATAAATTATTATTATTCATTTGGCCAATAAATTATTATTTGGTCAATATAACAATATAAATAATTCAGTATATTTGTAATAGGAATTTATTATTGTCACGGAATGCCTGTAATGTTCACTAGGNTTTGAATAGAAAATCCAAATAGCATTAAATGCACTGCTTGATAAAGAGGGAGAACAAGAAAGTGTTCCTCAAGAAGTTGTGGAAGCACAGTTTCAAGCTCTTCGACGATTGATTGCATCTAAAGTTGGTTTTGCTTCATTCACCCAACTTTTAAGGTAAAATCCTTTACTAAATATATTTTGGGAAGTATTAGTTATATTTAAATTAATTAAATAGGTTTAACAAAGTGAAGTTTATTAAATGTAACAGTCTAAATTCTTTGCTTTTAGCATATCTAAAATAAAATTTTTTTAACGTTTTCAATTCTTAGTTCCTAAATGACCAAGAAATTCAAAAGAAAAAAAAATCTTAAGAATTCTTAAATTATATAATTAAAAGTTGCTTTAGAATGGTTAAACATTTGTGTTGTGAACAAACATCAAATTAATAAATAACAAAATAGTTTTTTTTTTTTTACTTAGTCTAAATATATTATTTAGAATTTTTATTTTTGAAATGTTTCATAAATTTTAGCCATATATGCACATGTAAGGTGCATAATATGTATGATACGTTACATGTATCATACATGTATTACTAACTGCTGCTTTTTATGTATGATACATATAACATAGCAGTTAGTATTAATTGTTAAATAAATATTATTTTATTTTTTTAATAATCAATATTGATGATTGTTATTTGATAAATTAGGTTTCGTGAAAGATTAGGAATGAAAGTTGTGAAAGCCTTACAGAGAAATAATGATGGTGTTACTCATGCTGCTATAGATATGTTATGTGCTTTGATGCAGGTAATCTGAAATTTATTTTAGATAGTCACAACATGTTTTATTAGTACTTGATCAGAAACTATTTTCATATTCTCTTGTATAAAATAACTTTTTAATTTTTAAGTTTTGTAAAAAGTGGATTTAGGGAATATTTTAACATTAAATATGAATTTCTGCTAATTTTCAACTGTTTTAATATTTTTATTTTATGTATAGTAATTTGAAAAAATTAGATATAAAAAAAAAACTTGTTTTTGTGTATCTAATTTTTTCAAATTACTATACATAAAATAAAAATATTAAAACAGTTGAAAATTAGCAGAAATTCATATTTAATGTTAAAATATTCCCTAAATCCACTTTTTACAAAACTTAAAAATTAAAAAGTTATTTTATACAAGAGAATATGAAAATAGTTTCTGATCAAGTACTAATAAAACATGTTGTGACTATCTAAAATAAATTTCAGATTACCTGCATCAAAGCACATAACATATCTATAGCAGCATGAGTAACACCATCATTATTTCTCTGTAAGGCTTTCACAACTTTCATTCCTAATCTTTCACGAAACCTAATTTATCAAATAACAATCATCAATATTGATTATTAAAAAAATAAAATAATATTTATTTAACAATTAATACTAACTGCTATGTTATATGTATCATACATAAAAAGCAGCAGTTAGTAATACATGTATGATACATGTAACGTATCATACATATTATGCACCTTACATGTGCATATATGGCTAAAATTTATGAAACATTTCAAAAATAAAAATTCTAAATAATATATTTAGACTAAGTAAAAAAAAAAAAACTATTTTGTTATTTATTAATTTGATGTTTGTTCACAACACAAATGTTTAACCATTCTAAAGCAACTTTTAATTATATAATTTAAGAATTCTTAAGATTTTTTTTTCTTTTGAATTTCTTGGTCATTTAGGAACTAAGAATTGAAAACGTTAAAAAAATTTTATTTTAGATATGCTAAAAGCAAAGAATTTAGACTGTTACATTTAATAAACTTCACTTTGTTAAACCTATTTAATTAATTTAAATATAACTAATACTTCCCAAAATATATTTAGTAAAGGATTTTACCTTAAAAGTTGGGTGAATGAAGCAAAACCAACTTTAGATGCAATCAATCGTCGAAGAGCTTGAAACTGTGCTTCCACAACTTCTTGAGGAACACTTTCTTGTTCTCCCTCTTTATCAAGCAGTGCATTTAATGCTATTTGGATTTTCTATTCAAAAGACCAAAATTTATTGCTAAATGTAACTTGTTTTTGTGCAAGAAAATATTTAAAATGTTATATAATTTACTCATCAGTAGACAGTTTCCATAGATAAACCAGTAATATTAAACACACATTCATGATAATTTTCAATAAAAAGTCTATTTGACTTTTTTTAAATGCTCATATGCTATATATTACCGTAATTCAAACCAGTAAACTACTTATATCGTGTAAGACAAAACCTTAATTCCAATCTATTATTATAATCTGTTAGATTTTTAATTTGAACATTAAAACTAAAAAGCCTGTTTCATTAGATTAATAAATTATTTAATAAATTGTTAATAATGAATACAAACTAAAATTTGTGTCAATTTTGAAAAATATGACTAAATAATCAAGACCCATATACAATATAACAATGTTTTACCAGTGTATGATATTTGGTATAATCAAATATCATATGCTGATCTGTGAATTATTTTATTATGTAAGAAAGGAATTAACTTCCTTCATAAATATAAAATGAGTAAAATATTTGACTCTTGATTTTTAAAAATTTTAAAATTTATTCATTTAAAAATTGTTAAGAAAGATAAATTATCAAATAATTAAACCAATAAAAGTAAAACGTTTTAAGGTTTACAAACTTATATAAATAAAACTAATTTGTAAATTATGAAAATCATAGACATTTCTTAGATAAAATTAAACATTATTTTAATTCTAAAGCAAACACTAAACCAAATGGAATTTATGAAAACTATGTTGTATTTATTGTGCATAATGCTTGTGTATCTTCTATGGAGTATCAAATTACAATGTAGCAAAAAAGTTAAAAGGACTTCCAATAATTCATATGGATGAGAAAACTTTAAATAGGTTGCAAAATTTGTATTAAAAAACTATATATACATATATAGAATATTTATGTTAAATTTTGCTTTCTAGGTTATTTGAAACAAGTTATATAATTTACCTCTTGAGTACTTATATGCAGAAGACCACTGTATGCAATATTGTTATTAAATCTGAATACAGCTTCAGTAAAATCCCAGTTAACTAAACAAAACACCAAAATTTAATTGAAATTAGCAAATAATGTATGCAAGCAAATTAATATTGAAATAATTCAAAATATTACAATAAATGTATCATGATTTACATACTATATTGATTAAAAATTATTAAAATTTATACAATTTTATTGTATCATGAAAACAATCACCACATATAAACAGTAAGATAAATTTAATATTTTTCATTAGTTAAAACAATGGTTCCCAACAATTTTTCATTAGCGTACCCCCGTGGCATTTCCAACTTCCCAATGAGCAACGCATGTGCAAATCCGCATGTTTGTAGAGTGTATCGCCATTTTAAATTTTATTTTGACTTGGTTCTCGGTCCCAAGTACCTACAAGTCTGGTTTTTTTGTGTGTGCATGATTTGGGCACCTAACACTTTGTGCCAAATTGCAACTTTTGAAATGTACTCTAATCTGGTAACACAGTAGGCAGTATGATTTTATAAACAAGACAGTCTTGTCAATAAAAAAATTAATAAAAATACTGAATAAATAATGAAAAAAATTACAGCTTGTAGAGAAAATCTGGAGAAATTAGCTATGTCTTTTTCCTTGCTAACAATAAAAAATAATTTTTATAAACAAAAGAATACTTTTTTCAAACAACACATAAGGATATTGTTGAGAGATGATAATAATAATAATGGTAACACCCCACCATCAAAAGTCTGTAGCATAATCACTAATCACATAATGGTATCCCCACAACCACTGACCGACTGCTCAATATTTATTGATCTGTTGCATTGTACAATTGGCAGCATAAGTTTTTATTTCTATTTTTGCATTTTGAAATGTATAATAAAGTTTGTGATTGTTGCAAAGAACATTTTTTACCTAATAATTTTTTAATACTATTAATTTGTGATACATAATATATTATTTTTTCTGCCATAATAACTAACTTTTTTCTGTATCCCTAAACAACCTATCGCGTACCCTGGGTTGGGAATTTCCGAGTTAAACTATTATTATTTTACAATTATAATTACAGATCTACAAATTTATTAATGGGAGTTTATGAATCAGTTTTTATATTTTTGTTAAAATTAAGAAATGTTATCCTGTTTTTAAAATTTTGTCAAGTTTTCTTGCAACAAATAAAAGCATTTACACACCATTACATAATATAATTTATACTTATTTCCAAATATCAGAATGTTTAAAAAAATAATGTATTGAAAATACAGAATTACCATTTCAAAATTCAATTTTGTTGGTATTTTTTGCAGAATATCATGTCCTTGTCTTTGAAAGATTGCTTTGGATTTTCTATTGTCTAAATATTCTGCTCTTTTCTTTCAACATGTAATAGTAAGCCACCATATTTACATTTTAATATCTTCAAGATCTTTGTTCCATTTCTTTTATATCTCAATAAGATCTTTAACCTATACTTCATTGTATATATGTAGGCATACTCACACACAATTATCCCAAAGTTGTTCTAAATGGAAGTACAAGAAAATTTTAGGTTCAGCTTGTATCCTAAAAAAATTAAGATACAAAATGACTTCTGTATCAAATTTCAGTGTCTTTGAAATTAGCATAATGATTTATTTCTAAGAAAATAAGATTTTACATTTCTGAAGCATGATAAACTTTTTCAACTGTACCATTGTCTTAAAACTTTCCATTTGCATACAACTTTGTATCAATAAAAATACATAAAAAGACCAAAATGTCTTCACTTTCACCATGTCCAATTACCAGGAACAGTGATCTTCCATTGCAGAAGCAACCTTTCTTTAGAGGCTATGCCTCTACAAAAAAAAAAATGCAAAAACATTCTAAAAGTTCTCTGGTTACAAACTGAAAAAACAATTAAAAATACAATATTCCTAAAGGAAGGTTGCCTCTACAGGGGAAGATGTCATTTCTGGTGATTGGACATGGCAAAAGTGAAGACATTTTGGTCTTTCTACATATTTTTTATTAATGTATAAATTTGTCAACCAATTTTTTAAAAAGAAACTTTATATCAAATCTCACCAATATATCTTCTCTATCAACCCAGTTTTTGAAAGTATATTGTATCTATTTCTGCTGGAATACAGGCACCAAAATGATTTTTTAAAAGCTGGTTCCCAGAGTTATTAGTATTAACAAAGTTAACAGTAAACAAAGATAAAGACTGATCAAAAGCTTCTTTATTCTGTATAATTTTTATTTACTTCTTGTAATTGTCTTTGTTTTTAATAGTTGTATTTTAATGTGGGCTTTACTGTTGCTAATAGGTGTGGTAATCAAGTCTTTTTAGACCTCACCAGCCAATCTAACACTGCAAAGTGATTTATGCAATGTATTGTGTAATGGAGGACATTGAAATAGCCAAACTTAATACAGTGGTACCTCGGAATACGAACACCCCATCATACGAAATTTTCAGGATACGACACAAAATTCAAACATATATTTGCTCCACGATACGAACAAAAACTCACCATACGACGTTACATAAGTTTGCAGCGCCATTTTTTATTCATTTCTGTTCATTGGTCTCAGTCCGTGTGTTTGCTTCGTCGTGGAAGGATCTCGCTCGATAAAGGAAATCTTGAGGTATTATCAGAAAGCAACTGATTTTATTGAAAAGAAACATCCCGAAAAGGTTCACACTGGCCGTATTGCTGCTCGGAGTAATGACATTTGCCTAAGTCATTTTAGAAACATTTTAAAAAGTAGGCAAAGCCAAACCTCTGGATAGATATTTTACCAAGCGACCTCTATCCGGTGAAAGTGCTGGTGGAAGTGAAGGAAAGAAAGCAAAAAGCAGTGAATAAGAATTAAAAAAAAATATGAAACAGAAAAGATTAAAAAATTGGTGTTAAGTTATTTTTAAGTTATTGTTACGTTATGTTATGTAAGTTAAGTTTTAGTATCATTTCCCTTCTCCCTCTACCAGTTTACACCTCCACCGTCGTCTATCCTCAAAGGTAAAGTGCTAGTAAAACCACATTTTTTTAATCAATTATTATTCTATAATGGTTATTTATACATTTACAACTACAAAATGCATTTTTCAGTGTTTTCCTTACTATAGTTATTTTTTTAAATGTACTACTTAGCTTTAATTTGAGTGTGTTTTTCGTGTTGGAACGAATTATTTGGTTTTACATGTAATCGTATGGAAAAATATGATTCACCATACGACATTTTCATGATACGATCTCAGTTTCGGAACGAATTAATTTTGTATCCTGAGGTACCACTGTACAGGAACCTTGATGATGTCTATTTTTGCTAGCAAATAAGTTCAGGTGTTTCCCTGAATCTCTAACTGGTCCTCTGATCAAGCAATCTACTTGCTATATGTATACTGGTCAGTAAAGATAATGTAAAACAAATATTTAGTTTTCTCTGCCTAGTTTCCTTACAAATTACCTCCCTTTTCCATTTGGTGAGATAAGATCATAACGGAGTTTTCTTCCACTCATCATCCTTCTCTCCTATGCAATTGTAATGCAAATGCATACAATAAATGCCTGCGAATGTTCTTAGTTGGTAATGATATAATAATTTTTGACTAAGGTAACAAATCTACTTATGTCTCTTCCAGATGTGAAGATATTTTAAACATAACTCTGGCTTTTTCTGGTTTCAGTAGGAGAATGAAGACAAAGTTGTGTGTGAAGAAATAAACCTTTTTCATCTTATCACAGACATATTACATTCATCCTTAGTTTAAAAAAAAAGTGTAGCTTTCCACAATCTAAAGAGAACTGGTTAGGTATTATTTAAAGAGTACTGGTCTTCCAGACTGGGTTGCTTTTCTCATCACTTTGGTGCTGAATTGGATATTGAATTAATTAATTGTCAATCTTGTTCAACAACATTCAAGAATCTTACACTTTTAGCAGTCCTGCTCAAGTAAATCTTATTCAATATTTAGTTCTTTGAACAAAGAATTGACTCTCTGAAGTCTTTTACTTGAAAGTTACTCATCTATGCTAAATATACTAATGAGCAGGAGATAATGCACAGCTCTCATCCAATACAAGAAACTCTCAGAAGACCAAATAGATCTCCATGGAATAACTTTTGCTCCAATATTTTTAATGTTTCTATCAATAGCAGTTTCAGATTCTGATTTTAACCAACGGTTAATCAGGGATTCAGACAAAACTAAACTCAAACAGCAGAAGCTGATGAATGGTGATAAATAGTAGAATATTAGCTATAACTGATCATTTAAAAAAAAATTGGCATTAAATATCAAAATTTCAAATTTATTCAATCAAGCTTATTTTTTTAATTGCACAACACAATTAAGGAAACAAAAAAGATCTTATTTTTCTTGTAAAAAAACAACATTTTAATGGAAATATTATATGTTTTGTAATTTAAAGACACTAAGAACACTAAAATATAGGGATTTTTCAGCTATTTTGATAGTCATGTGAGGTGCACACCACATAACATGAAAATGATAAAGTTCAATTGACTGTGTTAGTTTTTACTTCCTTCTCTCTCTCTTCTATGTTGCTGCGTTTTCATTTTGCTTAAGTTTTCAAATATTTTGTTATGAAATACTAATGCGTTATTTCACATTAATAAAGTAATAAATAATAATGTGAGAATCTGTAGCTGAGATATCAATTTTCATAAATGTTGTTAAAATATTAATTAAATGTAATTGACAAATTTTATCTGTTTTACAAGATTATATAAAGTTGAAACAGGAACTTCCGGTTTTGATGGAGGAAAATGATACCATTCCTCCAAAAGCAATTGTTAGTGCAAGATATCTCATATACTATCTGCAAAACTGCGTGATTTCCATCATGCTTGGAGGGCTTATTTCAAATAATCTGATTGAAAGAGATTTTCATATGAAAGGGGATAAGTCACTTCTAAATAAGGCTCTCTTACTCTCTCTCTGGCTCTCTCATCAGCTCTACTCAGTAAACTTCACTTCTACTGAGGTAAGATCTGCATTCCTGATTTTCTGGCACACTTGTTCATTTCCTTCCAAGGTAATACAAGATAAAGAAAGAATTTTATACTTATGCATTATTCCAAAAATAACTGTCATACAGTGTCAGCTTACCTATATACATATTACAGGAAATATGATATAATTCATGTAAACTCTCTCTCTATGAAAGGAACTAGTTAACGAGTTTTCATTTGGACTTACTGCTTTAAAGATCATTTATATTTAGAAGTTTGTTTCTTTAATATGTTTATTTTATATTAGTTTGAATTTATTCTTTTGTATATAACTTTAAACCTTTCTAAATAAATATACCCTTTAATTATCATCATCTCATTCTATTTGTTTTTACCTAACTCCATCATCAGCCCACATTTCAAATTAGACCATCCTAAAATTCCAGAAAATTTTTCATATATATTTTTCCATTTGGAAAAGTCTAATTGCAAGTTAGGACATGAGAATTTTTTTCTTAACTGGTGTCAAGAGATCTTGACAATCTGAGAAAGATTGAGGTATTTGTGCGTTTTCATCTTCGACAATTAGTAACAGTCATCCCCAGTGAGACAAGGTGTTCCAGACCCCCTCATTCTCACAATTAATACAATGCTTCTCACATACTACCATAGCAGCTGAAAAATTACCACACTAGTATTCTTAAAGTGTCTTTACATTACAAAAAATGTAATATTCCTATTTCTTTTACAGAAAAAGTGAAAAGACTTTTGTTCCTCCAAGACCTATAATTAAAAAAAAGAAAGATTTAACCAGTCCATTCAACTGTACAAATTAAAATTTCGACATTTAATGAATGCCATTTAAAACAAAAGATTGGCCAGTTGCAGCTAATATTCTAGCATTTATCATTACTCATTAGCATCATATTCTGAACTTCATTTTTTTTTTTAATACTTTCCAGGTAAATGTTTGGTTGCTTCCCTGTGATAAAAAGTATAGTTTTCTTCTTCAAATAGCTTGAGGTATTGCTTGACTCTAGCCTTTTATGAAGTTTTGCTTTTTTATGAATTGTGCTGTATCTTCTACTCTTGATAGATCCTGTAGTCTACCAGCTCATGTTCTACTTTGAATATTTACTATGGTTGGACACAAAATTGCCTATGCTACTTTAATTTGGTGGTATAAAATGCTTCACAAGGATAGTCAGATAAAGTTGCAAAGTTTGCTGCATACTGCATGCCTTACTATCACTGGGCCACACCTGGAGCCATGTCTATTACCCTAAGGTAGTTCCCAGGGTTATGTTGGGCTTTCCTCATTTTCACTTCTCTTCTCAAGCTAAAACAAAAAGAGCCCTTTTATATGCTGAAGTGTAAGAGATAGCTTATATTTAGACCATGTTCCTTTAGTCATTTGTCTGTAGCAAGAAACATATTTTTGATGATTTCTGACAAAATGTCACCTCAGTTTATCTTTAGTATTATCTGGTCTCCTTTCCTAGTCACGTTGATTGACATAAGATAAGTGACCCTTTATCCAAAGGATTTAGTGTGGTTTACAATGGATTCAAAACCAATTGTGGTACTGGTATTTGTGGAGTTTTTAGATCAGACAGAGGTTTTTATGTCCAACTAAGCAAGTTCCCTACTATGTTTCAAGTTGAGCTGTTAGCTATTATCTGGTGTGCTGCACTATTTTACATTTGTTGGGCATGAAACCCATCTATCTGATCTAAAGAATTCCATATATCCTCTTAATAAGACTATCTGCATCATTTCTAACTGTTCCTAACAGTCAGACTGCCTTGTCAGTCCACTTCAGCACTTGTCTGGGAATGCTGTTTAGATGTCTCTAAACTGTCTTCTCTCTTAAAGTTTTCTTTCACAGGTGCCAGGGCATATAGGAATTTCCAGTAATATAAATGCTGATTTAGTGTCCAAGCAAGAAACTTATCCTTTTTCCTGTTCCAAACCACCTCTTAGTATTTCTTTCAATATTTTTCTATAGCTGTTAAAAACTAGACTATTTCTAGTCATTTAAAACAGTGGCGGATAACTCCTGATCTAAAGCAGGATAAAGCATTTTTGTCTAGCATGTTCCCTAACCTCTGTGTAAACCTGAAATTTTTTTGCTTTTGGCAAGAATCATATTCACTTTTTGGATGGCACATACTAGTTTTCATCACTTTCATAAGCATTTGTGTCAATTGAAACACTTCACCTCAATTGTTTGTTACTTTTGTGACTTTGCTAGAGAGATTTCACTCCATCTCATTTGAATATGTGCACATCTTTACTCAGGAAAACTTTTCATCTGGTTCTTTCTTTTTGTTTTACATTTTCAAGTCCTGGTAACATCGTCCAACTTTCCTTTAGAAGTTTGTTTTCTTTCTTTAAAGAGATCAGACTTCTAAAGTAATTCGTTGTAGATTGCACAATGGACTTTTTAAGATCAAAGTTCTTGTGGCTTTGTCCCATGTATGATCTACAACCTTAAAATAACTTAAAATAATTTAAATTCTGTTGCTTTTACAAGAGACTCAATAAATAAAATAAATATTTTCATTCTCTTCCAACTTTTCTTTAATTTTTATATTGAAAATATGTAGATTTAACATGTTACATTGTCTTTTATACTGAAAATTTTTATTATATGTAAGTTACTTTTAGAATTTAAGTTGGCTTGCTGGTTGCATTGTAATAAATCAAAAACACAATCTGTAGTAATATTTGTTTAATAACTGTATACTATTTGTTTCAAATTTCTCAAATTTGAATGAAGTGTATACTTAATCATTTCCTGAAGATAAATTTTCTGAACTAAAAATGTTAAATCACTGGTCTTAATGAAGCATTAGCAATTTATTAATTATGTTTAAAAATCATATATTCTTACTAACTGATATGCTAATAATTAAAAAGTTACAACTAAATTAAGTAATAACATGGGAATTTAAATGAATTCAAATATATTTCATAAACTCAGCCCAGAATGAACTGAGTTTATCAAACATTTTAAATACAATACCATTCAAACATTAACTCTTACAAAGTATGTGAATGGATTTTGTCAGTTACATCAACTACATTCTAAACCAAAATTTTTTCAAATGTATACTAATTTTTGACAAAATATTTAACACCATAACAATTGAGACAATTATTGTCTGGAATTCTTTAAATGGTCTTAAATAACTATCTCTTATGCCTAAACAAATGACAATGTGGGTGCATGTACACACAATCTAAATAATTATATTAATTTATCATATATAAATATAATTGTGTTTTATATTTAGTAAAAACAAGAACTATATACTATAAAACTATACTAACCGGGAAACGTTTGCAAAAATTTAAGATGACAAAGTTCAACTTCTTCATCTACTGGAACAGTGAATGGACCCAATCTCTGACCTCTATCAGTAAATACCATTTTTACATGCACATCTCTATTTCCCGAAGCTCTAACACCATCCAGTAAGGAAGCTAACAGTGAATCCCTTTCAATTAAAATTTAAATAGATTTTGTTAGTTTTAATTAGTAACTAAAATATTTAATTTTTTATATTTACCTGTCAGTTGAAGTATATGATCTTATTTGCCCTTTAATGTATTCTATGCTAAACATTTGAGGGTTTTCAGAACTTCTGACTAAAGAGAACACCTGAAACATTTACAACATATAAATAAAAAGTCTTATCAAAAATCTTTTTGTTTTTAACATTAAATTTAAAAAGTGCCAAAATTTCTTCAGTTTGAAAATTCATTATAGATAGATTTTATTTAAACTAAAGTCAAAAATAACTCAAATTTTAAAGTGAAAATTAGGATAAAAAATATTTTAAATAGAAAACATATTCACTAATATATATTAAAATGTATCATATTTTTAGGGCTCACAACAGTCACAAAACTAAAAAGGGGAAAGAGATCTTACATGCAAAAAAGGGACCAAATAGGGACAATCTCTAGCAGACATAAATGGTCAGTATCATATTTACTGAAGTAAGTCACAACTATTGTTAAAATAGCTGAGTTTTTTCATGACTTTTATTCAAGAGTAAGTAGTATTATATTATCAAAACTGCATAGTGTGTACTAGTATATGTCAATTTTGTCAGTTAATTAGCATTAGCAAAAAAAAAATTCTCACACACTAATCTCATACTTCAAATCTGTTTTTATTTTTAAAAAATGCTATAAATTATGTTATGTATTAATTAACACTATACTGAAAGAAAACTTAATATTTCACATATAATTCTGTTTGTTTCACATGGAAATGTAATGCATACAGTCTTAAATGCTTTATTTAAAGTAATGTGAAATGTGCATTTGCTTTTTCTGTTTTAACTTTTTTTGAAATGACAATGCCTTTCATTGCTCTCTATTTGGTGAAAAAATCCAAACAAATTCCTCTTTCAGCCCAAATCCTATCCCAAATTTGTTATCAATACCATTTTAGTACTCCCTATTAATGGAAAGATTGAAGTCATTAGTTTTGCTATATTATTTAATTTGATGATAACAAATAGAACATTCACCATCCTAGATCCATCCTTCTTTAAAGCAACCAGTTTCACATCCCATCTAGGATGATGGAATTGGTTACCTCAAAGAGTATTTGAGTACTTCATACAAAGATTAATCATTAGTCAGATAAAAAGATAGTTGACATAAAGAGGATTAAAAACAGTGAATCTTATGAAATAAAAATTCTAAGAAAATCTGGTCATCAAAGAAGATAGTTGGCTTAAAGAGATGGTCATCTAAAAAGGCTTTACTGTATCAGTATTCAGATATTATTTCAAAAAAAGATCAAGAACTGTTGTTCTGAATGAAATCCACTAAAAATTAGAATGCATATTTACAGTGAAATAACTCAGCAATACAACTTGAATTTTCTAAAAAAAAACAATTTCATAAAAAGGATTAAAATGTTTTTAAGAAAAATAACAACAAAATTTAAACATTAGAATAGTTTCAATTAAGAGAAAGCATCTTGTAATAAACTACTGAGTATCTAAAATAGCAAAAAATAGTGCTAAATAGTTAGTTATAAATATTCACAACATAATGCAAGAAAAAAAAAAAAAACTATTTATGAGATACAATCTCATATACTCTTTCTGATTAATGATATAAATTTATTACCGTATTTTACAGACTATAAGACGCACTTTTTTCTTCGAAAAATTGCCTCCAAAATTCAGGTGAGTCTTATACTCAAAATTAAAATAAAAATGTCCAGTGTTTCATTTAAAATTCCCGCGTCATAAAAATGGCCATATATTTGATGCCGCAAGAAACCTACCTCTATCTGGCAACATTGAATTCAACTGGCAGCAGCAGTGCACCGATGTGACAAACATGAGTTGTGGGGTGTCGGGATAGAATCGTCCAGACGTATGATTCCACGATTCCCATGCTTTTTCTCTTTTCAAACGAGCAACGGTTGTTGCCATAGAAATTCAGATCACGAGACGACCAGTGGTTCTAAATCCACAACCGTGGATTGGCCGCGATCATCGTGTGACAATTGTACAATCAGCGGATGTCCAATAGCGCTACTAAGCATTGATTGGTGGATCAGCATTTGCTTCAATCCGTATAAAAGGATTGAATTTAGGTGGTAAAAATGCTTTTTTTTTAAAAATTGCTTAAAAATTAAGGCGCGTCTTATAGTCTGTAAAATACGGTAATATACATCATTAAGAATGTAATATGTTATTAGTATTTATGTAAGCTTACTTTATTATTAATATAAAATTTTTTAAATTAAAATTTCTTTATTATGACAATTATTGTCATTTATGCCACTTCCTTACTAACTTCTAATTCAGTAAAAATGCTTTAATAATTTGTTTTCAATTCATTTTAGATTAAAATTGTTTGTGTGATAAAATTAACATATTTTACCTGATATGATTCTGTAGTTTAGAAAACATACTGTATTGAAAATAGAATATAACAGCAAATTCAGTTTTAGATGATATATAGAGTACTATCGGGTTTGGTCAACTTATAGTGGGATGAAATCTACTTTTATGAATCAAAAGTATCAATAATCTACTATCAAATTTTTATTGTTTTAAAAAAAATTATTAACAAAGTTATATTTCAGAACATAGTTATGTTTATTTATTGCATGTTAGTTGGTAAACATTATGACAAATAGCAGCATTTATCATTTACAACAACAAAAACAAATTTTATTTCCATTCATCATATAAATCACAAGTTTTGCTTCTCTTTGGCACGACAAAGTGATTTCTAGAACAACAACATAAACTTAGATATGACCATAGACATTAGAGTACTGTACATTTCATTTCTTCATGTTCAATTATTATCTTCACACACACTCTTCATTGTGTCACAATCAGAAACTATATGTTATCTCATACAGCAATCATAAACAACCCATAGTTATATTTGAAATATTTCAAAGTAGAAAAGATGAAATTTACAAGTTGTTTGCTTTTAACAGGACTTATCTGCAATTAATCAAAAATGATGCAGCAATTGACTTATTGACTATGTCTGGTAAATTATAATTAATACTAATTACCAGAATTCAAGCTATATAAATGATTAAATGATAATTATCATAAAAATGTATATTTCAAATTCAACAATGTTACTATCTGCTAGAAATTAATAAATTTTTATACATCTGAAAAAAAATATCTGATTAGGTGATGAATTTATCAATGGTAAGTAATTAAGTGATGTAGCAGAAAATTACTGTTAAAGATTATGTAACTGTCTAAATTTAATATGTACACATCTACAGCAAATTCTGCTTAAAATTTGTGCATGTAGCCAACTTCAACTTTACATTAGAAAGGATTTGCATATTCAAATCTGCTCAAAAATTTTATGATTTTCACATATATCAAAATACCCAGAATTTACACTGGCATAGGTAGAGGAGGATAAAGGGTGCAGTCACTATATAAAAAAGAGACATTTTATTTTAAAGTCAGAAACCTCAAATTATTTTGATGTTTTGATATTTATATTAATAAAGAATAAAAATATGTATGATTATTGTAATTTGTTTTCTTCTATCAAACTCAATTTGTGATTACAGTAATTAGAATTTACTAATTGTTGTTATTTTCCTGTAAACAATAAAACTCCACTATATTTCTAAACTTTATATTCCTTACATAAAATTTAGAAATATAAAATGAGATTTACAATATAACATTTTCCTCCCTCAGATATTCTATAACATGTATTTTCTGATGTGATCAGCAGGTAAGTTAACTACAATTCTCTAATTCAGGGACAGGAAACACTTTTCAATCACACAGTTTATCATTGAAACATTTGCCATTTTGGATAATTTTTAAGAACTTATTCCATACAGAGAACTAAATGCAATTGTACTAGAGTATAGGCAATCAATAGTAAACTATTTGTTAGTTTGTATGCCATACACCCCAATGCCCCTAACATGGGGCAAATTCTATAAAAGATAACAGCATAGTTTAAATTACATTGTTGTCCTTTTAAAATACTCAATAGAAAAGCCTGGCCTTGTGAACTCAAAGGCCATGGAAAAAGAAACCACATGCAATTTCACTATTTTTTATGACTTTTCAATCCTCCATTTGAATATTTTAATTGGGCAAAAAGTGTTTTGTTCTGGTCTTGAAATTTTCTATGACTTTGTAATTTAAGCTAGTCCATTATCTTTTATAAAATCAGACATCGGATTTGCCTCCATGCAAAGAGAAAATTGGGAGTACATGGTACCTAAACCATCAAATGGACTACTAGATATTACCTATATTCCACAGTGCAATTGCATTTAGTTATTATGTAGCAGATGTAAGATATAGCCTGGTGCAATACATGTTTGTGTCTTTACCATGCATATTTTCCAAAATCTAGACCAAATTCTACATATTCTAAATTATATAACCAACAAATTATAATCAATGTTTCCTCTAAGCTGCACAGCCACACACTGCTCAAATTGTTGCCAAGCATGAGAATTTATGTGCCATGCAGGCGAGCATGCACACCGATTTGAATTGTTGTTTACTTATTTCTCATTCTGTCTGCAACATGATTATTGCTGAGTATATTTTGATTAAATACATTAAATCATTGACAAAAAATAATATTTTGTATAAAAGTATGTTTTAAAATGAATTTTAATCTCTACTTCATAATTAATTATTTTAATTTTTATAGGAAAAAATAAGATTATATATATATGCATGCTCAGAAAAACTTTTTGCTCAGAATCTGCTCAGCAAAATTTTTTTTGCTCAGAGAAGAATATGTTCTGTTCATCTACAAAAAAAATTAGAGTGAACACTGATTATAATTCAGGTGATTTTTGGTAACATTTGATAATTAAGTATCCAGACTATGAAATTGTTGCAATGCATGCTGGTGATGATAAATAAAAATTTAATAGATTGCTAAACACAATCAAAATTAAACTAATTTAAATATTATGTTAAGTCAACATACAGGGTCTTTATAATTAAAGTTCCACTGTGAAATGGCCATAAAAGGAAAACTACTGGACAAAATGTTATGAAACTTGGTAATAGTTTACACGACGTCATGGGATTTTATTTCCCCCCAAAAAAGTTCAAAAACTCACTACCAGCAGGGAATGGCACTGTATGCAATATTGTTAAATGAAATAAGACATGAAAACATCAATTGAAAATGAACAATTTGGTGGAAGTGAAAAATTTGATACACCAACATGTCTGCAACATTCTTCCTGATATGCTAAAAGCTACTGTTGAGAATACAGTAATGCGATTTAACTTGCTTTCAGAAAATGGTGGACACTACATTAGACATGCTTTGTAACACATTTTAGAAACAATTAAACACATTTTCAACCAATGTCTTTGTGTCTTATTTTGTTTAACAATATTGCATACAGAGCCATTTCCCGCTGGTGGTGAGTTTTTGAACTATTTTTTTTTGCAGAAAATAAAATCCCATGACTTCCTGTAAACTATTACCAAGTTTCATAATATTTTTTGTCCAGTAGTTTTCCTTTTATGGTCATTTCGAAGTGGAACTTTAATTATAAAGATCCTGTATAATAATATATCATCACAACTATTTAAAAACAAAATGTATTTTTATTATAATATAGGAAAAATTAAAAGATTAATCATTTATTTCTCACAAGTACAGGGCTTGAAGATAAATAGGAATAACTAAATACTTGGCATCTTCTAAATCATATTGTCCTCAATGACAATTTTTAAATATGTAAACTGAACTAAATGCCATTTGGTTAATTCAGTTTGATATCAATGTGATAATCTTACAAAGGCATTAATGCAATTGTTTTGTCATTAATTCTAATTAAAGCTAAATTACTGCCTTATTGGCTGCTCACAATAAGGCTGTAATTGATCAATTACATGAAAAATTTTATATTTAAAACAAAAATTTTATCAAATTGAAAAGAAATCTGAGTTTATTAACCATTTAAGAATAATAATATGAACATACCTCTGATAAAGGCTTTAATGTAATTATGCTATAAGTGGAAGGATCTCTTTCCACTAAACAGCTTTCAGTCAATCCTAATATCCTTTTAATTGGTTCCTATAAAATAGTAATAGTTAAAACACATGTAATAAAATAAAAATGCTTTAAAACTAGGATTAATCTCCTAAAATTATAATTATTACTAGAGTTCAATTTTAAATTTTATAAAATTTAGCTACAACAAGCTTTTCCTTCTTTCCTGCTATATAAAATCAAAAGATAAATTTAACTTAAATTTGCTATGTCAAATAAATATTAAAGTAAATTTAAACTAAATATGAACTATCTTATAATCTTGTAATTGAAAATTGAAATAAATAAATTTAATGTAGTTCTCAATTACAAAATCTGTCAGCATAAAATAGTTTATTTTCAGTTTGAATTTAAGTAATAAATTTTGTTCTTTCTGAAAACATACATACAATAACTTGTGGAATGTCAAGCATGATTCCACTGACTATCCAAGCACCATTGTCAAACTTCTAGGCTTACAGGAAAGCAGTGCTGAACATCCGACATACACGTTTTTGCGTTTAAAACTTTGGCCTCAACCTCGCTATTATTTATTTTAAATCTAGACTTCAGGGAAGATGTTCCAGTTCTTTCCAGCTAAATGACAAGGTGAAGGGCTTAAACTTGAGCAGCAAGCTTGACCCATTTCCTTATCATTCAATCATTCATGTCATTTTGACTATAAAACCTACAAATCTGATAGATTCACAGGTTTCACATTTCTTGCATTAAAAATATATATATGTTTTAAAGTCAGCAACTCACTAAATCACCTTGAACCCTTTAAACACACAGGAAAATACATAAAAATGTTCTAATGTTCTTGTAATGGCATCTGTGACTTGACAATAAATGAGGGAAGTCAGCAGGTGTGAATTAAAACATATTACAATACTTACTTTCTGAATGCACTGATAGTTCAGGCTATTATTCTAAGTAATTAATAAAACCTTTTAAGAAAAATACAAAATGACTTCCCATCTTATTTTCCATATACAATGTCTCCAAGAAAAAAAAAATTGTTTAGAAGTAGTATGATAATTTTTAAATTATCTAAAAAACATTGAAAAACACAATATAGGGTTTTTTGAAAATTACATAAACAACACAAAAATGTATTATTTTGGAATGTGTTAAAATTACTAAGAAAGAGAGAAAACTTTCAACAACATGTCTGTTACAGATCTATGTTATTACACTGTCAAAGCATATAGATTAAAAAATATTACTATTACTTAGTATCAATTTACCAATCAAAAGTATTTTTAAAATAATATATACAAAAACTGTTTTTCAATATGCCAGGTTTAATCACTATACTAATTTCTTATAGAAAAACATTCTGTAATTATTCAAAAATTTTACATAAAGTAAACTATAAAATAGGTGAACTTCTAATGGATAATACGAAAAATATATTTCTAAAAACTTTCTATTTATTGGTAAAGTACTTACATTTTGGCGAGATGATATTTTATGTACAACAAAATCACAAATTGAAGTTATTGCTTCATCTGAACTGAAAAAATATTTATGTAATGTAATTAAGTTAATATCTAAAATATTTATATAAATTTACTTATAAAATTCATTCTAACATCAGAATTATTAATATCACAATATTAAAAGCAAAATCATACTTACTGATGATTTCATATTTGACAAAAACTTTCAAGACACACTTTCTAATATATTAAAATTTAGTTATGACGACTAAATAAAATAGACGATTTAATAAATGATAAATAAAAGTTTCCCTTTTTTCATTTTTTGCCTCTTTCCACTTTTTGGGCACTAAGAGGGCCTTTTTTCCACACTCAGAAAAGAGCAGGTGTGATGAGAGACAGGGCCTGACATATCTAGAACAAATCACTTATGAAAAATTTCTGAGGTTGCTTGCAAAAATTTTGATCCTGGGTACCCCAGAACAGTAAGCTCAAGACAGATATTTCAACTATCTGTTTCAAATTTGCATATCTATTTTATTCAGTGAATGTTTATTCATTGAAGTCATCATTAAGAGATGTATCCACCATTAGCAAATAAGAGAAGCATTTGTTCATCAAAACTTGTTAGATATGATATAGATAGAAGTTTGTTAATTCATTTTTTTTAATATATTTTCTATTCATATTTCTGATAATTCTTACATTTGTATGAAATTAAAATGAAAAATAAACAGAATTTAACAATTTCCAGAACTGAAAATTTAAAATAAACTATGTTACAATAATAAAACTTTTTTAACATTCTCCAAAATATCATCTTTACGAAGGTTCATATTTTAGTACTCATCTGAGGCTGTTAAAAATTTTTTTTTAATCTGTAAAGAGTCAAAGTCAGATTGTTATTTTATATTTTTGGCATTATTTTTAGTTGTTATTTTCTTTTCAGGGATGTTTGTATGTTTTAAGGATAGAAACTCCGAAGAAACCCCAAAATATTCTAAATTCAAAATTAAGACCAATGAATATTTATTTACATAAGTGACTGATCCTGTAACACTTCAATATGTAAATAAGGTAGTGTAGAATTAACTTATAAGCAGATAAAAGATGACAACCATTCAACCATGTGATGTATCTCCTGAAAGCAACCTTCCTTTTAAACTGAATTTTCTGGCATTCTTTTGGTGAAACAATTAACTCGTAAGAGATGTACTCCTTTCTTTTTATTTGGTAATGGTGGCAATTTATTGTATGTTCTGAGTTGGAAAAGAGAATTTCTTTTATTGACTGTTTTTTTCTTGTAACAATTGATCTTGACTTGTTTTGAATATTTTGTTATATATACTGTATGTATATATATATATATTCATTACTAACTTCTTGTTTATAATCATTGTTATATATATATATATTTATTCAACTTAATAAATATTGTTGTGGATTTTTGCTTTTTGCTTACATAAATGTCATTTTTCAATTGTTTTATTTCTTTCTTGTTAAGGCCTGGTACTTGAAATATTGCAAATTTTGTGTAACACCTCTTTTTGTTTTTTGGACTTAGTTTTAGTCTCACAGTATGTTACAAATCTAAGTTTAATTTACCAATTCCTTTGTAATACTAAATTTCATACTATCTGCATCCTCAGATGACTATCCTTTCAGTATCAATTTATTTTGGAAGATAAAAATTAATTCTGCAATAGCTAAATTAATTATGAATGATATAATAAAATCATGTGCCACAAAGCTCCAAGTACTAGTTCTTTTTCCAAAGTAATGCTTTATTTAGTCAATTTGTTAAGCAAACAATCCAAAATTTTTATATCTAATTCTCATTTACTGACCTGACAGAAGAGGGGCACTCTGAGAAGGGCCATGTGAGCTGTAAAAGACAAGTCAGCAGACAAGATACAGAATATATAGTTGAAGATTAAGAGTTTTTTATTTCTGAACACAACAGATAAAAATAAAATTTGTAATTGCTTTTCCAAAAGAATGTCATCAAACTAAGGAAAATTTTTGTGTCATCCATGTTAAAATCTCCTTTAGGTATTTGTTGAACAGTGATGTTTGATATTATATATTTCATTTTCAAAAAAGTTTGTTTGCAAAGGTAAGTAGAAGCAAAAACAGAAAATATCCTGAACAAACTTCTTAAGACTTAAAATTCTCTTCTGACAGAGATTTGTAAAAATTTAACAAACTCCCTTCTTTAATTAGATTTTGATAAAAATTATTTGCAGTTATGTCTATTAATTCTAACTAATACTTCAAAGGTTTATTCACTTTGAACTAGTTCAAATGTTCATAAAATGTGTCAGTGAAAATAAGCCTTGCAGACTTGATAACTATGCTATATGTGTCATAAGTTGGAGACCTTTGTGGTAAAACAAATTCCTAGTAAATGATTTCAACATTTTGTCTGACCATTTACTATCATTCTGTATTTTTTCTCTTTATCATATGAAAAAACTGGATCATCATCTATTGGCTGAACCAAGTCAAGCAAACTGGATCATTGTTGACTCAATTGTAGGTATGGTTTGAGGCATCAACCAAATGATTGTGAAATGAACTTAATTCAGATCTTTTGTTTCTGCTACACTGCTGGCAACTGTTTCTTCAAACTTCTAAATCATCAATTTCAATGTATTAACTGACACAACAGACCTTTACACAAGTTCTCATGAGTTCTAAACTCATGAAGCATGACTGCTGCATTTAACTGGTGAACGTAAAATAACTTCACAAGTAATACATGCTGAGGTAATGTAAGATACATGTTCAGCAGAAATGATAAACAGAATGTCATTATGATGTTTTACCATCTCTTTATAGCTAGAATTACCAATGTTGAACAGCCTATGTTGTCATGAATTTGCACTAATTAAACGTTAAAGATTTTTACTAGTGCATTATGCAAATTCTTAAATCTATAGGCTGTAGCAGCACCACATTCCCCTATCAGTGACTTTTGGAACTCTAATTTTTTTCATGGAATCCTTCTTCCCATGTCCTCATCAAATTTGGTACATTCTGCTTCTCAAAAACTGATGTGCAAGACTTTAAAAACAAACATATTAGTTAGCTGTCAGACAAAAAAAGAAAAATGTAAGAATGTTGTTCCTATGTGCTTTTTTTGCATGCCTCAATGGATTCAATTCAGACATTTAATTGCTAAACCTTCCTTTATACAGTATACTCATGATAAAAAAATATCAAAAATGGTTCAATAAGATGAAAGATTTGAATTTATTCATCAAAATTTATTTTGTTCCCTTCAAAGTAATCCCCTCCCTCTGCAATGCATGTATACCAACTTTTTTCAAATCCTCGAAACATGCTTTAAAGTCATTTTTGTGAAACCCCTTCAGCACTTGCAGGAATTTTTGTTTTATGGCATCAAGCAATTCAAAATGGTAACCACAAAGTGAAAATTTTAGTAAAGGAAACAGGAAAATGTCACACAGTGCCATATCAGGTGAATTTTTTAAACTGTTGAAGTTTTGTCGAAAAAATTCACATGAGCAGGTGCATTATCATTGTGCAAAGTTCACAAATTTTCTCAGCATAAATCAGGTCATGTTCTTTGAATAGTTTCATGCAAATGATGCAAACTGCTCAGATAACATTTTTTGTTGACAATTTGGCCAGTTAGAAAGAATTCATGATGCACACCATGACAATTGAAGAAACTAGTCAATATGACCTTGATTTTTGACTGACTTTGATGTAGTCTTTTCAGTCTTGCTTCACCTTTCAAGTGCCATTCACTCGATTATTGAGCTGTTTTGATGTAAAAAGCGTAGATCCATGTTTCACGATGCATTTTGATTCTACACCTATAAAAATGCATTTTAAGAATAATTTGCCTTGAGAAAGCATTTCCTCAGCCACTTGAACACATTTCTTTTGGAAAAAATTTAACATTTTCGGGATGATTCAGAAAGCAACATATCGCAAACCCAAATCTTTTAAAATTGCTTTGCAAGATCCAAATAATACTGTAACATGTTCAATAATGTCCCTAATTGTTAAACAATTATCATCAATAATTACCAAATCTCTGACTAGAGTGACATGTTCATCATCAGTTAAAGTGGATGTTCTACCAGAGCATGGTTTGTCTTTAACGTGTTCTCTGCTTTCCTTGAACATCTTGTACCACTCAAAAACTCATGTTTCTGATAGAATATTTGCAAAAGCCTTTAGCAACATTTCCAACATTTTTGTAGCAATAATTCTGTTACAAAGACAAAGTTTAATGCACACTCTTTGCTCAATTACACTAGACATTTTGAAAAATTGCAGGCACAAAAATTCTTTACACAAAACAAGTGTTTATTTGTAAATGAAAACAGACGATGACATTTGGATTGCTGCTAGATATCAACAAAAGTCATACCAAATGATAAAAAAAAATGAAAACAGCCCTCTTACATGCACATAGATTAAATAAACTATTGCCAATACTTTTTGATCACAGTAGTATTTTAACTTTGTTTATGTATGCATAAAAAAATTATATAACAAAATATTTCTAAATACCTGTATTTTCCCAAACGTTTGACACTATATTGTTCAAATGAGATCTGTTCTTTAAAAATTTTAATATTTATTCCAACATAGCACCAAGCGGATTCTGAAATTTTTTTTAGTAATTCATCTCTCTTATCAGTGATGAATAAATGCTGAAATGAAATAAATATTTATATTTAACAACAAAATTTAAAACTAGCAATGTATTGTTATATAAAAATATAAAATTACCTGTCTACCAAAACCCCCATGCATTATAGAAAAGCCACCAGGAATATCAGATAATGGATATAATCCTTCCATATCTTTATAATCATAAAATGCTAACACTTTTCCTGTTTTTGAATCCTTTTGTTCTAGAGCAGCTTGACCAATCTCCAAAACAACTGGAATTCTGTTATCTGACCAATGATACTTGTATGCATTATAACTCTAAAAATGAAATTGAGACAATAGTAACATTGATATCTGTATTCTCATAAAAAAAATTTAAATTATTAAACTGAAGATAATTATCAGACTTATTCCTGCTCTATTTTTATTGGAATGTTTTACATTTGGCTTATTCATGATGACTTATTTGAATTCATATTTCTCCTATCTTGATTTCAGAATGTTTTTATAATTTTGTTCAAACTTTCAACATTTATTTTTATGCAAATTAAGTTTTAAAAAATTCGAATTACTAAAAATTTAATTAACAGCTGGGAAAGTAAAAGTGTTATGTATATATAACAAAGAAAAGTATTGGAATTATATCAATTTTGATTATCAGAGTTTTTTTTGCAAATCTCCACATTTTGAGACCTCCTGAATACAAAAAAGTAAAAAAAAAAAAAAACAAAATAATTGTGTGTGTGTGTGGAGTGTGTGTTAGTGTCTATTTCATTTAGTATCTCAAGATGGGTTAACACGTTAACTGCTGCCTGTAATATATATATATATATATATGATATGATATTTTGCATATTTACCGGCCACAATGAGAAAATTTTTAATATTTTATTATAATGTAAATAGAAAGATTGTTATATAATAGTCAGTAGAGTGAAAATAAAAAAAAAATATGAATGACGACTGGCGGTTGTATGGCCTTGAACTGAAGACTAAGACCACGGGCTATTTATATTACAAACCCGCTGTAATTACATGTGCTCACCTAATTAAAAGTTTTTACATCTATGCGTTAAAAGTATTTTACAATTTGTTTGGACTGCACATGATTTTTTCTGTAAATATATATTATTTTTCACTTATATACTTTGATTTTTGTTTTATAATATTATTTACTTTAATTAAACTAGTTTTCAATATTTTTCCCTTTTTTTTTAACTATTTACTATTAAAAAAAAACTATCAGATATAAAATAGATTTTTATTAAAAAACACTACGCCTGCAAGCCATCGAACCACTTCATGAGGCCATACGATGGCTGACGGTTGGAGCCAACTTTATAGATATCCGTGAGAGGCCACCACTAGGATGTAAAACAACATCTTACAAAGCTAGGATAATTTAACCTTGAGTGAAACTACATTTCTTATAGCAACGTCGAGCAGTCGGATAGCTCTGTATGGCCTTAATTAATATGACTGCAGGCATGTCGAATGGTGGTTAACGTATTACAGATGAAAAAACAAAATTTGGCATGGTAACTTGTATATAAGGGACATTGATGCTAATAAATTTTGTTGGTTAATGGTCAAAGGAGTGAGGAGATAATGTGGTGTGATGTGTCATATCTCACGAGGGGTTGGACTTAATGAAAATGTTGTTCATTATTAGCATTTACAATTTTTTATAAGACTCATCACTACCCTCAGAATTATGCTTTTTGTCATTCAATAATAATTAAAAATATAAAAATACTTTTATAACAAAACCTCATAACAGATGATGTCTCTCACAATTTTATTAATTTTATCAGTAATATAAAAGTAATTTTTAAAATAAAATCTTGTAACAGTTTGGGAAGTTATGCAACTCATTGAAAGTTTTTTTACTATCACACACTAACAGAAAAAATATTTTTAATAATTTAGATATTGAAACTTGTTTAAATCTTTTTTCATATTTGTTCTATTAAAAAAAACTATTAAAATTAAATATACAGTGGTGCCTCGTATAAAATACGCCTCAAATAATGGACGCTGCAAACAATGGACTTTCTGTTTGGCTGTTACGTGACTCGAGCAATGAACTGGTTGCGAACAACAGACTTTCCATTCGGTAGTTACGGGAGGCGAACAACAAACTTTCTGCAAACAAGTGCAAATGATGTTTCCACTCTTTTGCCATTGCCATGACAATCTGCTATTTTTATAATATATTAGTATTATTAGAATATATTATTAGTATATCTGTAGTACAGAGCTCCTATTGGGATTCGGCTTGCTCCCTTGTTTATTACGTACATCACCTCAGCACAGGGTATTTACATTTATTCAAGTGTTGTGCAAATCATGGCTTCTAAAAAAAACAGAAAGGTGATTTCAATTGAAACAATGCAAGAAATCATTAGAAGGAGTGAAAGTTGACAAAAACTTCTTTGTCAAATGGGGAGAGGTTCAGGAGTTTACCAACACTCATTACCCAAACAGAGCTGAGGCCAACAGGATCAATGATCTCTACAATGACACCCTTGCCAGTCATTTCCGACAGGTGTTGAAAAAGAGAGAGAAACAGACCACCTTGGACGTGTTTTTTAAGAAGCCAGCAGGCAATAAACAAAGGATGGAACAAGAGGAGTTGACCCTGCAAGTCCCGGTAGCCTTTCCTGAATCTGACTCCGATTAAAAAACAATAAAAAGAGACCTGCTGCAATGTGTAAAAAGTCTATCTGTATGAATGTGTGAATAAAGTGTTCCTCCACCTCCTCCTCATAACATCTCACTACCCGGCATAATTGGTGACTGCTCCATTTTCATTTTTTTTATGGTACAGTATGATTATTTTATGCTACAAAACAAATTATATGTTTTAACATGTATTTCTATGGGAAAATGCATTTCGTTTAATGGACTTTTCACTTAACGGATGTGCACTTGGAACGGATTAAGTACGTTATACGAGGCACCACTGTATTAAAAAAAATACAAACAAGTCTAAAATCAAGTATTTCAACTGCATGTTTTAATTTAATAAATTATATATTATTTATAATAATATAAATTTATATTTATAATAATATAAATTATTAAAAGTTGAAAATCATCTAATTGACTTTGTCCATATATATGGATAAAGTTAATTAGATGATTTTCAACTTTTAATAATTTTAATTATATGAATAAAAATATAGAAAAATTATATTTAAGAGTAATCTAAAATAAAAATTATAAACTTTCATTGAATTAAAACAATCTTAGAAAGTTCTTAAATCATCAGAAATTTACTGAAATAAATAATTTAAAAGCTGTAATTTCAATTTAGAAAGAAATCTTCTCTTTGATAATATGCAAGCTATTAATATACACTTATTTTTCTTTAGATGCTCTTATTTTAAAATTATACAAAGCAAAACTAAACAATCCATTCAAATAGAAAAATACTGCTGCAAAACTGCTCACTTTTAAAAATGAGTCTCATAACAAAAGTAAAATAGCATTGTATGATATGTTAATTTATCAATCAACACAATATTTCAATGTATAACATCCAATTTCTCTTTTAATAAAAAAAACATATCAGGGTTATGTAAATATATTTAGATATTATTGGATTCATTTATATTAAAGCTATTGTAAAATTTCTAATACTATTACTTTGTATAAAAAACTGAACTTACAAGAATTGTGGATGGAGGTTCTGCAAATTGATGTCTAAATTTCTGTGAAAATAAAAAATTTATATAATTTAATCTATATAAAAAAAATTTCTTAAGTGATAATATCCAAAAAAATCAGTTTTATTCTGTTAATATCAAAAATTAAAGAAATAAACATATCTAAATTTATAAATAAATTTTAAGACCTGTTTTTTTTTTTTAATATAAAATTTCTTAAAACAAAAGACTTTAGAAAAAGTTAACAAAACAAAACACTACATTTATATTTAAGAAATCAAATTTAGTTAGCAATAGGTATTTTCACAATTTCTTTTTAAATTTATAGAATATAATTTTTAAAGGAAGATTTGATTCTTAAAACAGAAATTTTACTTTTATTTCATTTCAAATGTCTTCATGCAAAATTTCTGAAAAAGGATTTAATTCTTCAAAAAAAATTTCTCATTTTGTTTTATTTTCAAATTGTATAAATCATTGGGTTGTAAAGGTAAAATTCAGATTTTTTGAAAAAACAATGTATTGACAATTAACTCAACAAAGATTACACTTCAGCCTGATAGGTAATCACCAACATCAATCACATCTTGCCACTTTGCTGCAAACTTTCAATCTTGTGAGGCTAAAATGACCAGGGTTTTTCTTTGAAGAAAATCTCAAGCATTGTTCTCACACGGATATTGTCATTGTCATAACCGTATTAGCAAAATGGTTCTGAAGGATGCAAAACAGATAATAAGTTGACACTAAGTCTGGGCTGTAAGTTGGATAATGCAGACCTTCCCAACCCAGACTGGCCACCTTCTCGATTATTTTTGCTTTATGTGATGACACATTGTCTTGGTGGTATCAGACTGTCAATTTTTATGAGAATACAGTAAAGTGTCGTTTATCCGAATCAATTGGGGACTGAAGTTGTTCGGATAACTTATTTTTCAGATGATCGATTGTGTACGAAAAAATATATTAACCTATCCTGTGTTAAAATTTTTCTCCATTGCATGTCACTTCGCATTGAATTTTTGTCGATGTTAAGCCTAAAATATACTTTTTAAAATAATAATCATGGCTATTGTATCGTTAAAAATGATTTCTTTATTTCTTACAAACAAAATAAATATATTGAAAAATATAAAAACCAAAAAATATATACTTTAGAAGATGATCTAGTATCAAAAACATTCGATTTAACACAACACACAATCCTCAGAAAAACACCACACAAAAGTGCCAGTGCTGACAGCTAAAAACACACACCAACAAAAAAAAATTATTAGAGTAGCCCAAGATATAGCCAAAGATTGCAGCACCACAGCACTAGTGGAAATTTAAATTTGCCGACTGGAATGCTTTCGAATAACCGACTTTCGGATAAATGACGCTCTACTGTATTCAAGTTTGCTAATTCTCTGGTGGTCAACCATGGATTATCATCTATCAGTTGTAGAAGAATGTCATCATCAATTGTGAAATCACTGCCTGAATGGAGTTCATCTTGAAGCCAAAAATCTACATCCTTGAATTTCTTCAATTGTAGAAAGTCTGTCCATTGACAGTGTACTCACCGAAAGCCTTGCAGATGAGATTATGAACTTTCATTGTATTGTGGCCATTTTTGAAGTGATAGAACACAGCATGCAAATGTGTTATTTCAAAAGTTTCATATTGTCAGACATTGCTGATGTGTCTATTTCAAATTAAATATAATGAAATACAATTTAGTTATTCTATTTATATACACATTGGATGTTCTAGAATTTTTTTTCAGCCATTTCTAAAAAATCAAAATGTATAAATTTCACCTTCACAATCTAATATTTTGAAATCTGACAATTAAAAGTATTTTGCATTAATTAAAATATGGCTTTTTATATATAAATCCAAAGTGTTTCATCTTGTTAAAAAATAGAAGAATTAAAGAAGGCTATCTACAAAAACTGTTATTACTAATTAATTAAACTTAGTGCACCTAACACCCAACTCTAGTACCAAATTAGAAATGAATTTGGCACTAGAGTAAGGCATTAGGTACCATCTCATAAATTCATTTCTAATTTATAATCATTATATCCAAATTTAGCCCGATCATTTACAGCAGTTGTGGGTGTATATTTGCATAATATCAGGTTTTGATTGGTGTGTATATTTGTATATCTATACTTTGCCAGAGTTGGGATGGCCAACTGAGTGCCTTGAGTGGATGTTTCTGACCAAGGGCACGAATGCTTCCCCAGTTGGCACTGTAATAACCATCGATGGTTATATCTTAAACTTATATATACTGAAAGAGGAGATTGGACCGAAGGTCCAGGTAGCGTAACTGACAATTCATAGTAAGTGGGTAGTGGGTTCGAGTCCTGCTTCGGGCAGATTCTTTTCTTCCAGTTTATCTAAATTAATTAATTAAATATTATAATTATTACTTTTAATATGAGATGGCACCTAACTCTAGTGCCATATTCATTTATAATTATTATATCCAAATTTAGGCTGATCATTTATGGTAGTTGTGGGTGTATATAGTAGGAAAGTGTCACTACAGCAAAAGCAAAATTGGACATAATTTTGCTTCTGATTATTTTAAATGAAATTTAACAGTAAAACAGATGCAATAAGGTTAATCTATATTAAATAAGCTTCTAAATTATGTAAAATATAAATGTAGTTCATATTCAAGTATGGACAAACTGGAAGTAAAATTGGAAGTAAAATTTATATATAGAATATGCTAAGGCAAAATCTATTTTAAAAGTACAACATTAATTAATAAAACTATAACTGAAATATTAATTTTATTAAGTTAAAGTTAAAAAATTAATGAATACTTTAATATTTGATGTCATATTTACCAAGGCCTCTGTCAAAATATCTGGACGGTGATCAGACGAAAAGCGCATAGTATCTGTCTTTTTTCCTTTTTTCATTGTTATTAAAAATTCATTACTTATTTGACCTTTTAGATTAGGTGCTATACTAATAAATTCATTATAAGGCCACTATAAAAATAAAATAATGTTTTAATTATCATGTAACAATTATTTTCATTTTAAGTTAATAAGATTTCAAACATTAAATCATGAAGTAAAAACTAAATTTATATTATTGTTTATTAATAAACCTTTAAAAAATTAGATATGTTTTCTTTTATTTGCACATAAAATGTACCCTTATTGATATTATCTAAAACAGTGTTCCGCAACCGGTGTGCCGCCACAACGTGAAAGGTGTGACGTGAACTTTACATATTCTATTAATCTCAAATTTTATTTATATATTTTTATCACAGTTGTTGTGTTTATTATGCTTGTATTTCATTCACTGATGAAATAAGATGATGTTAAAGCAATAAACACATATGTCGTCACAGTACTCACTTATTTTTTTGGAGTTATACATTGGACTCACACAGATCTTGAACAATTCCAAATGAAAACAACAACACTTACTAAGCATAAACATCATTCTAAATCTGTCATAGAAAGATTAAAGCAATCGTGGGAAGAGCCTACATGGCTAGCATCTCCATATCAACCAAAATAAGAAAAAAAAGAAGGAAGGAGAAAAAATCATGGGCTCAAAAGGCACTCCATGGCAGACATCCTTACGACCTGGCCCAGGATTTTGTTAACAAAACAGCGTCAAATAGCTGGTTAGCTCCGGGATGCCTCTTTGGAGAGATGAAAGGATTCATGATTGCCATACAGGATCAGGTCATAATACTAAAAACTACAGAAAATGCATACTCAAAGATACAACACTTTTCACAAAAGACACATTTTCTGCATGTGTCATTTGTGAAATGACACATGCAGAAAATGTCACATCATGCCAGAAATTAGACAACACATCACTTCTGGTTGCAAGCTCTTGGCACAGACAAATTATTTACACAGACACAATCAAGTAGCAAATATAATACACCAAGAGCTTGCAAAGAAACACAAACTAGTAGACATTCACAAACTATACTACAAATACATTCCACACACAGTATTGGAAAACAACACGCACAAAATGTACTACGACAGAGCCATAATCACAGATAAAACAATTTACCACAACAGACCAGACATCACACTCATTGACAAACACAATAAAATCACATACATTATAGACATCTGTTCCAAACACTCACAATGTACAAAACACATGCACTGAAAAAATTAGCAAGTACACAGAACTTGCCCAGGAAATAAGGCATATATGGAGGATGGATAGGGTTCTTATTATACCTCTCGTTTTACCCTCTACAGGTGTCATACCACACACGCTCACACAAGCCTGTAAACATTAAAATTGAATAGAAACACATACATCACGCTACAGAAGGCCACTATATTGAATACATATCATATTGTTAGGAAATTCCTGAATACAGACATACACTGACACACTTATTTAATTTTTGCCTTGTTTTGGTTATTATGCTGTGTCCTGCGTAATATACAGCCATAGGTGTCAACCGAGTGTAACTCACAAAACTCAACATAATAATAATAATAGATTTATGGCATTATGAAATTCTACTAATAGTATCATATCATATGTTTTTGAGGGGAATAACATTTTTGTATGCCGTGTTGAGTCATGTCGAGTCAGAGGTGTGCCACAAGTAGGAAAAGGTTGCGGAACTCTGATCTAAAAGTAGTAGTAACAAATATCAATAGACAAATACATAATGTAACATTTAATTATACAGAATTATTTAGATAAAATTCTCTTACTAAGACATATGAAATTCTTAGATTTTATGTATTTCTTACCAATATGCTATCTCATTTAAATTATATTAAAAAAAAATTATTCTCCAACTGATTGGACATATAAAACATTTTTAAAAACTAAAATTGCTTAATAATATTACAGAAAAAAAAATCCCTATATTTACTTTATGCAAAATCCTAGGACAATGATTCTAGACTTTTAAAGATTTAACAGTAAATTTCTCAAATTTTTGAAAAATTTACATAAACTATGATATTTTTATTGAAACCTAAGCTTGAATAGATCAATAATTGATAACTATAAACAATCATCATCTTCAATTTCCACTATCCTAAGATTGTCACAAGAACAGCAATTCCAGTAGTTTCCCATTCCAGCTGCTGGAATTCCAAGACACAAGAGCATTTACTCCTCTTCCCTTTCTTGAAAATAGAAATTTTAACCCCAATCTGCCATGCTTCGTTGTCTTCCCAGAATTCCATGCTACCTGACAAACATTAGGTAACTTGGATATGCCATCAGTATTCAAGACTCTTAACATTTCAGAATGTTCCTTCAGAATGAACATTCCTTCTTCAGTCCAACTTAGTATGACTTATCTGTATGATTATAAGGTAATTCTAAATTATTGTTGAGGTTTCCATGCCTTATAATTTTCCATCTAAAAAAACAAAACAAAACTGCTTACAGAATATGAAAGTGTAAATTTGTAGAATTTCGCCAGATGATAATTTAGTTTAATCAAAAAGTAAAAGTGTAACTCAAGAAGTTTTATTTAACAATGCTGTACTTATAGCATTAATATCTCAGAGATATGACATCATACTTCAAAATAATATTGTTAAAGAGAAAGCAATGCGTGTATTTTGGTTTTTTGAAACAAAGTTTGATATCACAATACAATGTCATTACAGAACTCAGTACAGAAAAGATCCACCTTCAAATGATATTCAATGTTGGTTAAAGGAATTTCAAGAAACTAGTAGTATTAAACATCAAAAAGGAATGGAAAGATCAAACACTTCACCTGTTTTCTTGAAGTCCACAAAAATCAACTAGTCATTCTTTTTTTGTAGTTAGATATACCATAAATGATCATTTAGAAAATTGTTTATTTCTCGGAAATTTCTTGACATGCATTTGCTTGTCCTAGTATATTTGCTTGCATGGTAGTATAGACTAATCCATATCTGCCATATTCATCTGATATTATGTCATATGATTTCTTTTTGTGGTGATACAGGAAAGATATTGTTTATAAGGTCCCTGTGATTTTCCTTAAAGAACTGACGCTCAGAACTGTTGTTGAAGTAAACAGTTAATCAGTGCAGAAAATGAAATAAAATTGATCATCACTTGGGAATCAAATGTGCCACAAAAAGGTAAACATTTGGTTATGAAAAACCAGCTTTTTGCCAGAATTACTCTAGATTGATTTTTAAATAAATTGTAAGATACCAATTGTGCCTATCTATAGTTCAAGTTTCATTATAGGTAAAATATAAATTAATCAAATAACACCAGATTCATTGAGTCAAAAACTATCTTTGAGAATAGATGATTGGCTAAATATATAAATAAACACTCTATACTCTGAAAATTAAATCTAACAACATGTTGACAACTTTTTTTTTAAATACATCTAAATGATAAGTATGTCTGATATTTTATGACTTGTGTGTGTTTTTTTAAATATATTGCTTTTGTTCTTTTTTTATCATCATTACCTTAACAAACTTCAGTTATTCCTTTATC
>NW_019386422.1:52987-55946 GCF_000671375.1 Centruroides sculpturatus | reverse complement strand
TTGCTGTGGACGATGTAATAGCGGACAGATTATTGAAAGGTAAATATATGATAAAACGTGATTGTACGATTATAGTGTATAATTTGGTCAGTATTGAAATACTAAGCTTTCTTTTTCAGAGGCCAACTATCTCAATGAATTCTTTAAAAATTTGATTGGGACAGATATTTGGCCGTCATTAGGTTTGCCTAATGACTTAAATATTGATGATATCAAACTTATTGAAGATAGATCTAATATAGAAAATGATACAGGTAAAATTTTTTTTCGAATAATACTTACGTGAATTACTTTAGTTATTAATTTTTGTATTACATTAACAGGAAAGGACCAAAATTATTCAACGAAGAAAAGAGGTAAGCATATGATTTAGCATCTGTCTTCCAGCAAACATATCATAAAATCAGAAATAATTTTAGTTTAGCTATTCTTGACATTTTTTTATTTCCAATTTTACAGATGTATGGACAGATGCCATTATTAAATTACTAATTTCAGAGAGACTGGCACTTGAGGAGCAATTTGGAAAGCCAGGAAATAAAAAAAAATTATGGATGAAAATACACAGTATAATGGAGTCACATGGGTATAATTTAACTGCTGAAGACTGTGATATGAAATGGAGAAATTTGATAGCAACATATAGGAAAAACAAAGACAGGGCTAGAAAGAGTGGCGAAGGTTGCATCACCTGGCCATATTTTCAATTATTAGATAAAAAATATGGTTATAAAACCAACATATCACCTCCAGCAGAAACACTATTATCTTCTCTTCCCTATCTACTCCCAACCTTCACCTATATTGGCACATCGAATTCTTCTGAAAACTCTACCTTTGCAACTACTTCTAGTCACAATTCTTCCGAAAACTCTACCTTTGCAACTACTTCTAGTCACAATTCTTCCTCATCCTCTCTAATCCCTAACCAAAGTGATACTCCACATTCAAAAAAACCAAAACTATCAAAAGAAGAACCTCCAGCATGGTTTCAGAACTATGTTGAAAATAAGAAAAAAGAAGATAAAGAAAAAGAAGAAAGAGAAGAAAGACGTTGGAGGGAATTTCAAAAGATGGAAGAAGAGAAACTTAAAAGTTATGAAGCAATTATTAGAAATATTGAAAAAATAACTGAAATGCTTTTATGTACATATTTTTATACAAAATAAATATATATATATTGTTTATAACTATAATTTTGGTTTATTCTTTAATTTGTGGATTATCTAGAAATAAACTTTAGATGGAAGTTTTAGGGATGTTTCAGCATATTCAATTTCTTAGTTATTATTACTGGTTCTTGGTATTATATGTATATTTTTAAGTTTGTGCATTAAATATAAAATGAAGTGTGTTTTACTAACATTGCAAAGGCTCATGGACAGTATTTTTTGATAAACACTTTTCTGTAGATTCAATAATTTCAATAGTATAGAGATAAACATTTATTCTATATCAACTATGTTTAATACAATCTAAAAGATTTATATTGTAATGTTTGTAAATCACAATTCATAAGAAGTTACCAATTATGTATACTAATAAATATTTTATTAATGTAGTGTTTATCTGTTTGACAAACTTAGGGCAAGTAGACAAAGATTACAATTTCATTACTTTTACTCTCATTATATGAGTAAATTTTATTACATTACATAAATCTACATGTTAATTATATACAACAATTTTAATAAGAGAAATTTGTTTGTTAAATTACATTAACAATTTGCCAGTAAAAATAATCTATTAGCAATGTGTTCTCTTTTTTTTTACTCCATCAACTCTATTCACTTCTGTTCTTTGAGAAAAATTTACAGGGACAGTTGTATTCCAAGATGATGAAACATTATCAAACACATCTAAAAATTCACCATTCTCTAAAATGCATAAATTATGCAGAATACACGCTGTTACAATAACTTGGGGGATTCGATCAACTCTAAACATAAACAAATGGTTTAGTCTTCTAAATCGCCCAAATAATTGTCCAAATGCTTGTTCAGTGACGACCCTACTCGAACTTAAAATTTGATTAAAAAGTTTCTCTTTCCTTGTCAAATGACCATTGTCTTTATAGGGTATCATCATACTTGAAGAAAGCGGATAAGCTCCATCTCCAAGGAGATGGGCCCCTTCTGGAATCATAGGGTTTTTTTCTAGGGCTTCACAGAGTGGTGAGTTGCTCCAAACTCTGCAATCGTGTGAAGATCCTGGCCACCCTGCAAACACATCTGTAAACAATAATTTGGAATCACATACTGCTTGAAGAATTACAGATGTATACTGCTTTCTATTAAAATATGCATTTTTTGATGCTTTTGGGGCTGATATCGATATATGGGCTCCATCTATACATCCAATTACATCTGGAAAGCTTATATCTCGTAAGGTCTCAAAGTTCCTTATGGTGCTTTTAGCTTTTTCACCTTTGGGCCAAACAATAATTTTAGATCTTAACGAAGACACGGTTTTAATAAAATATACAAATTCTCTATAGGCATGTCCTCTGCTTATTCCAAATCTGTCCGCAACGCCACGAAACGACTCCTGATTGCCTAACAACCATAGAGACATCAATACAACTGTTTGTAGTGATGTTTCTCTTAGTCCTGTTCGACCAGGGCCAGTCCTTTGTTCAGGAAGCTGTTCCATTAACCTCTAAAATAAAATATCATATTATAGTATAACACAATTATTTATTTTTAAACATTAATAAAAAGCTAAAAAAGCCGAATAAAGCAATTTTTCTGTAGATAGTTACTACAGCTAACAATTCTTAGCAGAGACTTACTTCGACAGTGCTTCTAGAAAGACGAAAATGAGACTTAAAGTCCATGTCGTTGTATCTGGGAACGATATTTTCGACATAGCCTTCTATTTTGGCTTTTTTCGATTTTTCCACTGCAGCAGCATACAGAAATGGAATATCTTCATTATCTTTTTTAGATTTAAAAAACAT